>NW_004798131.1:269799-273895 GCF_000002075.1 Aplysia californica | reverse complement strand
ATAGAGCCTGCTGTTGAGCGGGGATATGCGCTATACAAATGCTATCTATTATTATTATTTATTATTATTAGTCACATACCTTCATGTTCAGCCTGCTATGAGGGGGAAAGCAATTCCCTCAAACTGTCTTATACAAAGTCTCCGTGCTCGAGTGTGGAGCTTTGCTGTGCTCCAATTCAGTTTTCATATATGAATCAATCAGGCAGTTAGACCATGCCGATCACAGCATCTGATTTTCAGTCCTTTTTGTTTGGTTACTCCGATACTCCGCGCTCGAATCCCACGGGATCCACTGTATTTGCACCGGGTGTCTGGGCTCCAGAAAGCCTAAAGCGTTTGCTCCACCCGCTAGAGATATTTTATTTGTCCCCATTAGTACATCCCGCTCCAGTGAAACTAAAGGAACTACAGGCACGTTCAATCGTTTGATGCCCCGAGGAAATGGGGTAATTGTGCCATCGTTGTAACATCATTTCATGTTTGTCCACAAGAAATAAGAATCAAGACGTACGCCGTTCTAAAAATACAGCGTTAAAGAAAATTAATTGGGGAAGGTACTTGCCGTACGCCTCTAGCTTACATATCTTGCGTTCGTTCAATTAGACTTTGACATCCTGTGTGATTTTGTCAGGGACCTTTGGTGCAAAAGAATGGAAAGGAAAAAAACCCATCAACTCTCAAGCATAACGGGTTACGTGAGTATGGGACAAGTACATTAATGCGTATTTCCATATTTTGATACATGTACATACCGCGCGAGGTTGCACGTTTAATTGAAATCGTTATTGAGCCGTATTTAAACAGAGAGAGAGAGAGAGAGAGAGAGAGAGAGAGAGAGAGAGAGAGAGAGAGAGAGAGAGAGAGAGAGAGAAATTGTAACCAAGAACACAATAGAAAAAAAAAGCGTGTGTACATTTGATAGTGTTTGTATTACTGCTCCTCAAAGAGAGATATTAAGATTTGTATGCAGACAAAGAATGCCACATTAATCCCTCTCTGAGCTCTGAGTAGAGATTTCTTTAACCGGTTTAGTTGACCGGAAACCAGGTGCGGCAATAAGACGATTTCTTTAATGGGTTAAGTAGACTGGAAGCCAAGTGTGTGCCGCAAGTGTCATCTGGGACAAACTGAGCTGGAATGTTTGAAAACCACTCCGGTGCCGACAGTTTTTTGAGTGGGTTTTTTGTGTGTGTTTTAGTAAGGGTTTACGGCGCTCGCAACTGCATACGGTCATCTGAGGGTGAAGGGGGGGATGTCAAACAGAGAAGTCCAAACGAGGAATCAGGCTTACTCTGTTCACCTCTCTAGCCTCAACAGCACAAAGTCTGCTTCGACTATCAAGGCACCCCCTGAAATAGCAGTTTGCAAGAGAGTGAGAAACATACAAAAGAAGTAGAGGAAAAATTATGACGATGGTACGGATGAGGAAAGAAAAAGCAGCAGTTCCCCCCTATGTTGTTCCGGCACAGTATGAGCATGACATTGATAAATCAGTCCATTTACAATTCTACTGTGCATCATCATCATCCGGTGCCTTGCCGAATGGCGTGGGTGATCATGGACCTCAACTTCACTCTGTCTTGCGTTGCAGTAATGATGTCTGTTGATCTTGCTGTTCCCAGCCATGTTGTCATCTTGTCCAACATCTTGGCTTCCTGTTGAGAAAAGGATTGTGTACAAGTTGGCCACCCAATGTCACAAATGTTTGAATGATAATGCACCATCATATTTATCAAATCTGTTAAGACTGTACATTCCAACTCGCAGTTTAAGATCATCAGCTGACAAAAAGAAATTTATTTTACCATCTATGAAACTTAAAAAACAATGGCTGAAAGGGCATTTGAATACCAAGGCCACAGGGTCTGGAATGCTTTACCAAGTACATTGAGAGAGATCAGATCTTTTGATTCATTCAAATTTCAGCTAAAGTCGTTTCTGTTTTTAAATGAATAAGATGAATAGTTGAACTTTTCTTTAGTCAGAACACAACGTTTTATGTTACTGTTGTATGTTGTACTGTATTGTAAAGCGCTCAGAGCGCTATATAAATGTCATTTATTATTATTATTATTATTATTATTATTATTATTATTATTATTATTATTATTATTATTATTATTATTATTATTATTATTATTATCTTTTCCCTCTGTCTGCCTAAGAACATGTCAATCCCCCCCCCCCCTTTTGGGAAAGGCATAAAGACACTTCAGTCAGTAGCACTGCACTGGGAGGACAGTTCCATCTCCCCTCGACACCTTGAGGTACAAAAGGACAGAGAAAGTAAAAGTAAAGTAAGTAATATAATTGTCCCACCCTAGTAGCTTGGCCCCCTTTCGATGAAAAGAAGGATCGGTGTATTAACATCAACTGGAGAGAGATCTTTCTCATATCTTGGTCCTTTTTATGAAATTAAGACAAATAAGAACACTTGATAGCTTCAAAAGACATCTTAAACATTTTCTGTTCCTACAGGCCTATCCTTCATAAGCTTTTAACGTTATCTTTCATTATAGTTGTTCTGTTCCTATGTCTGGATGAAAATAGTCTCTCTCTCTCTCTCTCTCTCTCTCTCTCTCTCTCTCTCTCTCTCTCTGTATGTGTGTGTGTGTGTGTGTGTGTATGTGTGTGTGTGTGTGTGTGTGTGTGTGTGTGTGTGTGTGTGTGTGTGTGTTGATTAATGTATATTGCATGAGAAGAAAGGAAGTAGTAAGAAAGGTTTTTGAAAATGGGTATTCCAATGTAAAGCACATTGAGCTACTTTTTTGGAAATGGGCTATATAAATGTTATCGGTTATTATTATTTTTTAAAACTGAAAGTCTAGGCCTACTATGTAATTTACACTCTAGTACTGGAATGGAGCAATAAATCTTGAAAGATGCAGACAATTAGAAGGTCTAGATTTATACTCTCCAAACAGCGGTGCGCACGGCTAGTGAACGAAAACATCACTAGTTTACAAAGACGTTTTAGAAGTCGGACTTTCCCAAGAATAAATAGATCTAAACGAAACTAATGAAAAACCGAAAATTAAACTACAATGACTTCAGGCTCCTCAGTAAAACTGTGCACCATTTACATGATTCTGAACCACGGTTAATGTTGTCAAATTCGAAAGGTAAGTGGTTCCGAAGTTTCAAGTTTCACAAATATAATATTACTAGCTGGGCCCCCTTTCGATGAAAGGGACGATCAGTGCTTTAATATAAGCTAAAAGTCATTGGCCTACTATATTTACACTCTACTGGAATGGGGAAATAAATATTGAGAGATGCAAAAAAATTAGGTCTAGATCTATACTCTCAAAACTAAATGCGCCTCGCGAAATATCACTTCCGGATTTTCTATAATTACAGAGACAGAAGCGTCGGCCTACGAAAGCGATCGGCGAAATAAAGAAATTTAGCTTTTGCAGCAAAACTGTCTCAAAAGTGAAAAAAACCAAGGGCGCCATGATCTGGAGAATATTTTAAAGAATGTTTTGGCGAAAACCGCATGTCGATCGATGCAGCCATTTAAAAGCCTTTTGAGTAGCAAAATTCGGCCACCACAAATAGATAATAGATGTATAGATAACACTCGTGTCAAAGATCGGACATAACAAGAAAGTTACGCTGGTAAAAAACCTCTTCCAGAGGAGGAGGCGACTGTTTTCTTCGTTTAATTTGACTTTAGAATAGGAGGCGAGCGAGAGGTCATTAACATAAGAAAAAACCCTAAAACTCCGCAGGGAATGAAACCGAATAACTGATGAACAGCAGTCGATCTGCGCACGTAAGGGGGTGCTATTCCTTTTGGTCTTCCAGAAAAACGAAAGAGAGTTTCAAAACAAACTGCATCGCCATCTGAGCCATTGCTTCCGGGGACACTTTTTGGCAGAGTGAACCATCTTGTTATGTACCATCTTTGCTGAGGCTAGAGCCCTTTCATGTATACCTGGAGAGTCGATTCTCTCAAGCTGAGCCTGTTGCGGAAATGTCCTACAAGACATTACCAATTTAAGTTTGATCCACTACTTCTCTCTCCTTCTCTGTCTCTCTGTCTGTCTGTCTGTCTGTCTCTCTCTCTCTCTCTCTCTCTCTCTCTCTCTCT
>NW_004798131.1:265532-269010 GCF_000002075.1 Aplysia californica | reverse complement strand
GGGGGCGTTTTTGTTAGTCACTGCCAGCGAAATAAAATGTCTCCGCAAAACCCTTGACATCACAAGACGAGACAGGCAGATTTGTTTTGGTAGAGGTTTTACGGCGCTTGCAACTGCATAAGGTCATATGGGCGCCAGAAGATTAGAGGTCATGTTACAAGAGAGTAACAAACATAAAAAAGAAGAAGGGTAGACAAAGGACGATAGGTGTTTGATAGGAAAGAAGAAGCAGACCACACCAGAGCACCCGCCAACCACCCGCAGACAGGCAGAGAAATGAAAAAGTAAGAGCAGCTATTATTGGTACGGAGTCCTGGCTGCATTTCATAGAAAGAGAGACAATAAAATGGTTTGGCCACCTGTTACGTATGTCACCTGGCCAGCCAGCCTCGAGAGCCTACAACACCAAGCACTCATGCTGTAAATGAAGAGGAAGGCCACGCAAAAGGTAGATCGAGGGTGTTAAGGAAACCCTGAGAAAACATAATATCACAATTGAAAGAGCTGCGGAGCTGGCCTACCATAGAAAACTGCGTCTCCCCTCGACGCTTAACGGCAACAGAGGATGAAAAAGTAAAAGTAAAGTAAGTTTTTGTTACTCAAGTGCCCCTTTGTAGATCCAAAAAAACTTACGTGGAAAACCTAAAAAGATGGGTGACGGAGAAAGATCGGGATCATTTAGTTTTTAGTTTAGTAAGGTTTTACGGCGCATACAACTGCATATGATCATAATATGAGCTCCAAGAGGTGAATGTCAACAGAGAAGTCCAAACGGGGAATCAGGCTTACTCTGCTCACCTCTCTAGCCCTAACTGCACTAAGTCTGCTTCGACTATCAAGGCACCCTGGAAATAGCAGTCCACAAGAGAGTGACAAATATACGAAAGAAGAAGAGGAGAAATGACGATAGTAAGGATGAGGAAAGAAAAAGCAACAGTTCCCCCCATGCTGTTCCTGCACAGTATGAGCATGGCATTGATAAATCAGCCCATTTGCAGTTCTACTGTTCATAAGAACATGTTAATATCCACTTTTGGAAATGGCTTAAAGACACTTCAGTCAGTAGTTCTGCCCTGGTAGGGGGGAGGGGTGTAGTGTAGGACATTTGCTTTTGACAGCATCCGAGCAAAGGAATGGATGGTGAACCCTGATGTCTGCACGAGATCTGGCACTTGATGATGATGATGATGATGATGATGATGATGATGATGATGATGATGATGATGATATCGCTTTTTCGGGTGCCCTTTCAATATAACCCTAAGTGTATGTATATTATGTATGTTTGCCATAGTCACGAAATAAATCTATTAGATTAACGAGAATTTTCGTTGAAGTCATAGCGTACAGACTTTGGATAGGCTATTTTGATCTAGATCTATGCAGAAAAATTGACCGATGAAGTTGAATGTTTCAAACTGAGGATGCATAAATCTAGAATACGTAACAACTCATTCACATCAGATTAAAAACTACTAGAATGGCCAAAGACAAACGATAAAACTGTCGTTCTTAAATTGATAGGTTTGCTGCCTTGGCTAACTTGGGAGGTGTAGACATCTATTATAAATTTGGCAACTTGAAATCACTTGTGTCACTTTTCCCATAAAACTACGATAGCTACAGAGTTGAAAGTTGGCAAGTTCTAGTAAAAAGATAGATAGGTCACCATGACTGAGCTCGATTTTTTAAATTCATTCATTTCCTGAATTTAAAAAAATAAAATATATTTGACAAAAAGTTCCCGTCCTTCTTTGGCCTTTGTGATTATTTCACTGAGAAACGAAACAAATCTGCGTAGCTGTCCTCCACAGCCGAAGTGCCGAAAGTGATATTTCGCGAGAGGCATTTTGTTACGAGAGTATAGATCTAGACCTTCTAATTTTTTAGCATCTCTCAAGATTTACTGCTCCATTCCAGCAGAGTGTACATACAGTAGGTCAATGACTTTCAGTTGATGTTAAATCACCGATCATTCCTTTCATCGAAAGGGGGCCCAGCTAGTTAGGTCACAATCCAACTGAATCCCTAAATTTTAACACTTGTTTAACCCTATCCGTACGTCGTGCTTTACTATCATATCCATACGAAGTGGGGAACTCTGTGCCACCAATTTCCAAAGAGGAAATTTACTCGTTAATCCGAACCGTACGCTTTGCATAGCAGTCTGTCAAAATTATTTTTTTGGTGAAATACTGAAAGTTTCAAAGAGATCTTCGTACTAGAAGTATTCTAAAATTTGAAGAATACAACCCCGGGGGTACAAAATGACCCCAGGGCCTACGGATAGGGTTAAACGAATGGTATGATAATCATTGAGGTCAACAAAGTGCAGTTTTTGAGAGATTCGTTATTGCCTTAAGGGCTGGTGGGGCACCTAGAAATGGTGTTTTGGGGTCAAATTTTGCAAATTGGGTTTATTACATATTATAACACCTGGGCATTTCCTGAACAATATCTAGGAACGTATGTAAGCCTTGCTACATCCTAAAGCTGTCCTTTTTTATCAGGTTTTTCTGCGAAACCACATACTTTCTAGCTTTTTCTTACCTTTATCGGCTGTTTTCTCACAATTCTATTCATTCACACATTATCCCATTTTTCTGCTCTGTTTCTTGTTCAATTTCAATGTAAATTTCACAGGATACCAACAACACCTAGTTCTAAATTTTAACTCGTTGAATTTTTTTTATTATAGGAGTAGGTTTTGATTTATGGGCCAAGAAAGCACGAATTTTACATTTTTTTTCACTTTTTTTGCAAACATCCCAAATAGTAAGTGTCATAAAATAAAAACTAAAGCATGTATAAAAAGTTCAACAGGCTAGATTTAGGATCTACATAATATTTACTGTTGGCATGCCAAATTAGAAGTAAATCGGTTGATAAATATGGGAATAAAATGGGATTGAAAAAGGTATACAAAATCCAATATGGCCGCCGTTTCCATAGCAACCAATTCAGAATATACTTTTTGAACTATTGATTTGAAATCCCCAATAACACACGATGTCCCTCAGCAAATATGGACACTCTAGGCCTTGTAATAGCCAAAATAGATCTCAGGTGCCCCACCAGCCCGTAAAATGTCCAGCCAACATTATTTCCATCTTGTCATCGTTCAACATAAAGGGAACTATGTGAATAATTGCAAAAAAATATGAGTCACTTCAAGTTGACCATGATTTTGTCGTCATCTCGGGGTATTTTTTTTGTCTTGGTCATCAAATGAACTCTTGTGAGGAAAGTCATCGGCCTTGACTCAGAGCTACAAGTGGACTTCTTCAAGAACAATGCAAAGGTCTTTTCCTAACTTAAGTGGTGTCTTCTTACATGGGAACAACAGTACACAGACGGAGGGAGAGAGACAGAGAGAGAGAGAGAGAGAGAGAGAGAGAGAGAGAGAGAGAGAGAGAGAGAGAGAGAGAGAGAGAGAGAGAGAGAGAGGGCAAAATACACCAGATAGACATGCAAAAGA
>NW_004798131.1:262551-264847 GCF_000002075.1 Aplysia californica | reverse complement strand
AGTAGTAGTAGTAGTAGTAGTAGTAGTAGTAGTAGTAGTAGTAGTAGTAGTAGTAGTAGTAGAAGCAGTATGCGATTGCTTTCATTGCAACCAGCGTTGTTTCAAAAGAAGAGAAAACCGTACAGTACAGCAGTACCAGAAGTAGAGATACGTTCCACTTGTGGCAGGCAAGGGGAATCGAACCACAGGGGTATATATCGCAGATGGGCCCTCTATCGGCCGTGTTTTACTATCGTATCCATGCGACGTGGGGAACTCTGTGCCCCCTCTTTTCAAAGAGGAAATTTACCCGTTAATCCGATCCGTACGCTTTGCATAGCAGTCTGTAAATTCTCCCCACTCGGGAATTGAACTTGGATCTTCTGAGTGCGACGGCAAAACGCCTAACTGCTACATCACAGGTGTCGGATCTCTATTTAAAAAAACAAAACAAAAACGGAAACAAAAAAGGCCCCACCCCCCCCCCCAACTAAAACGAGTCTTACAGTCGGGAAGCTGTGAAAATGTACTTAGCCCACAAAAAGGGTGGTTGGCGGGTGGTCTGGTGTGGTTTTCTCCTTCTTTCCTATAAAACGTCTATCGACTTATCTCTCCTCCTCCTCCTGTTTTGTGTACGCTACTCTCTTGTAACACCTCTAATCTTCGGCATTTTTTGTTTTGTTTTAGTAGAGGTTTTACGGCGCTCGCAGCTGCATAAGGTCATATGAGCGCCAAGGGGTGGATGTAAACGGAGAAGTCCTAACAGGGAATCAGGTTTACTCTGCTCACCTCTCTAGCTTCAACAGCATAAAATCTGCTTCGACTATCAAGGCATCCCGGAAATAGTGGGTCACGAGAGTGTGACCAACATACAAAAGAAATAGAGGAAAATGACGCTAGTAAGAAAAAGCAACAGTTCCCTGTTGCAGTTCAGGCAGTTATGACCATGACATTGTTGAATCAGCCCATTTACAATTACAACTGCTCTGCATAAGAACATGTTAATATCCCCCCTTTGGGAATGGCCTAAAGTCACTTCAGTCAGTAGCATTGGGGAAGGGGGGTGGGGAGACTTTGGCACTTAAGATAAGGTATAAGATAATATAGATAAGATAAGATAAGATAATTCTTTACTATCCCAGAGGGAAATTTTTCTTGGCTGTACAGGACCGTAAAAATACACGCAAGTATACATTAAAAAAATTAAATTATATATTACTCTCATTAAAATTCAGTATGAAAACAGAAGTAAAGCTGACAAAATGTACATATCACATCAGATATTACATCAATCAACCACATGTAGGATAACTATATGATATGACCTAACAGTGTTACAAGTGCCGTAAAAATCTTACCAAAACCTTAGTTCACAAAGCGACATTTCACAAGAGGGAGGAACTACTGTCTCCTTCTTTTACCAATCATTCGAGAATTATGTATAGTATATAACATTTTTTTTCAACTTTTAGAATTTGAATTTAGACAAAATAAATTTGTCTTCAACAGATAGAAGCAGCCGATAGATAGATAGATAAATAGATAGATAGATAGATAGATAGATAGATAGATAGATAGATAGATAGATAGATAGATAGATAGATATTTTTTCACTATACTTTTGTGTATAATTAATGTATGGCTGTGAAAGTTCTTCTTTATGTGGTTGAACTGTTTTTGTTCTTGTTTCAGTGAAATATTTTTTCTTGTGTGAATGGTGTAAGGCGCTCACAGCTTATACAAGTATGGGATAGAGAGCTATATAAATGCAATCTGTTATCATTATTATTAGATGGATAGATAGATAGATAGATAGATAGATAGATAGATAGATAGATGGATGGAATAGAGAGATAGGGGTGGGGAAAAGACACTTTCATGTTTTGTCTCAGTCCAAGGTCGCTGCCTTCACAGTACAACTAGCAACCCTTTAGGGAGAGACCTGAAATCCCCTCCCCCCCCTCTCTCCCCCCTCCCCGATCCCCCGGCCTGTGTTGTTAGTTGAGAAGAGGAGGGAAACCGACTCTCAGAGACAGAAAAAAATGCACACACACACAAACACACACACACACATGGACACACACACATGGACACACATGTACACAAATGCACACATGCGCACATGCTCAGAGGGGAGGGGGGAGAGAGAGAGGGAGAGAGAGAAAGAGAGAGAGAGAGAGAAAGAAAGAAAGAAAGAAAGAGAGAGAGAGAGAGAGAGAGAGAGAGAGACAGAGAGACAGAGACAGAGACAGAGACAGAGACAGAGACAGAGACAGACTGAGAAAGAGAGTGTGTGAGAGAAAGAGAGAGACGCACA
>NW_004798131.1:257353-259355 GCF_000002075.1 Aplysia californica | reverse complement strand
TCTCTCTCTCTCTCTCTGTCTGTCTGTCTGTCTGTCTGTCTCTGTCTGTCTGTCTGTCTGTCTGTCTGTCTGTCTGTCTGTCTGTCTCTCTGTCTCTCTTTCTCTCTCTCTCGCTCTCTCTCTTTCTCTCTCTCTCTCGCTCTCTCTCTCTCTCTCTCTCTCTCTCTCTCTCTCTTTTTTCTTCTTTGTTTTTGGTTAGTATTACAGGCTTCGCAACTGCATAAGGTCACACAAGCGCGCAGGACACATGAAACATTTTCAGGGGGCAGGGAATTTTGAATTTTGCACGGGTGGGGGCAGAAGCCTACTTTTCTCGATTTTGGACTGGACCACCAAGGGGTCTTTAACGTGCACAACTTGCACTATTTACCTCCGAGATTTTGTTGGGTCTCTTTCCATGTAGGTTAGGTGTTAGATCGTAGCTACCATAAGCTCAGAGGTGTGTCTGAAAGACAGCAGCAAGAAGCAGCCAAGGAGTAGCTGTAGAAAGGCTGCAGAGAATTCCAAGAGCCCAGAGAAGGGGCCGAAGTAGGCGAGACATTGTTAGAGCGCAGGATCGGAGGTGGAATAAGAACATTTTAGAGAAAATAAAAAAATTCGGTCGCTGTCCAAATTCGAACTCGGGACCTGTAGTGAGTGAGAGTCAAACATCATAACCTCTCGAGTACAAGAGCCCACTATTGATGTTGAAGGCCTTTACGTCAATCCAAGTGTTTCGTACAGTAGTATCTTTTGTATCTTTCCTGTGCTTCAAATTTTCTCTGTGTGTCAGGAAGTCGCAAGTTGTCCGTTTTTCTACAATTGCCCAATTCTCCCGTAAATCTGTTATTGTGGCTAGACTTGGGACGGTCGAGTGTCATCGTTTCGCCTCATCGCAATATCGTGCTACGGGATCTCGTAATTATTCGTGTTTTTTCCGGGCGTTTCCGAGAGGGTTGGGGGTCTTCGTTAGATAGGACGGGAGATAACATGGGGCTTCCCACGCGTGGTGGCCATTTTGGGGCGTCTCACATACAGGCACACAGACACACAGACACACAGACACACAGACACACAGACACACAGACAGGTAGACGCACAGATACATAGAGGCATAGACAAACACACATAGATACACACACATAGATACACGTACATAGATACACACACTCATAGATACACACACATAGATACACACAAAAACACACATAGATACAAACACACAGACACGTAGGCACACAGACACACAGACACACAGACACACAGACACACAGAAACGTAGACGCACAGATACATATACACACACACACACACACACAGATTGATGCCACATAGATACACACACACAGATACTCACACATAGATACACGTACATAGATACATACACGTCATATATACACACACACATTGATACACACATATAGATACACACACATAGATACACACACACACACACACACATAGGGATACACAGACACACAGACACACAGACACACAGATACATAGCGCACAGACACACAGACACACAGACACACAGACACACAGACACACAGACACACAGACACACCGATACATAGACGCACAGACACACAGACACACAGATACATAGACGCACATATACACAGATACATAGACGCACAGACACACAGATACATAGACGCACAGACACACAGACACACAGATACATAGACGCACAGACACACAGACACACAGATACATAGAGGCACAGACACACACAGACATAGACTCAAATAATTTATAGGCTCACATATACAAAGGCACACACATATACACACATATAGACGCACACACATAGCCACACACATACAAAGACACACGCACACGCTCACTCACCCACCCACCCACACACACACATACACACACACATACACACACACACACAAACAGACACACATATATCCCCTGCAGAGGACACGATCCTTCCCTCCCTCCCTCCCTCCTCCCCCCTTTCCGTTCGCCCTTCTTTCCCCTGCCCCCCTCCCTTCTTTCACACCTTCCCTCT
>NW_004798131.1:255083-256827 GCF_000002075.1 Aplysia californica | reverse complement strand
GGGGGAAGGGCATTTCT
This sequence comes from Aplysia californica, assembly GCF_000002075.1. Classification (NCBI taxonomy): domain Eukaryota; kingdom Metazoa; phylum Mollusca; class Gastropoda; order Aplysiida; family Aplysiidae; genus Aplysia; species Aplysia californica. Next base: position 256,810 of record NW_004798131.1, on the reverse strand, counting down.
CGTTCTTCACAGCACTGTAGAATTGTAAATAGGCTTATTCAGCAATGTCACGCTCATAACTTTGTCTGATCTACAACAGGGAACTGCTGCTTTTTCTTTCCGAATCCTTGCAATTGTCATTTTCCCTCTACTTCTTTAGTGTGTTAGTCACACTCTTTGTGACCCACTATTTCCGGGGTGCCTTGATAGTCGAAGCAGACTTTGTGCTGTTGAAGCTAGAGAGGTGAGCTGAGTAAGTCTGATTCCCTTTAAGGACTTCTCTGTTGACATTCACCCCTTGGCGCTCATATGACCTTATGCAGTTTCGAGCGCCGTAAAATCTCTACTAAAACTTTAAAAAACATAACGGTCAGTGTGTCTGGGGATGAACTGGTCAAGAACATAGCTAACACACATCGCTACTTCAAAATTACAAAATTCTATCCAACATTTTTAGCAACTTTGAGTTACTTTGACCATGGGGTCAGAAACTAATACGTTTAATGTTCTTCTATCTGCTCTATCAAAATCGTAAGACTATTCGGGGTTATTATCAAGATACTCAAAGAATTGCCTTAAAAAAAGCTTGATATGATGTGAAACTCAAAATCTTTGACGTCAAATTTCGCAACAGGTCTGATCAGCCGCACACCAAACCCAATGTTTCGGCACATTTGATTCTTAATACAAAAAATCAGAAACCCATGCTCTTATGCAAATTTGAATTGTACATAGGCTGATTTATCAATGTCATGCTCATACTGTGCCGAAACGACATAGGGAGGAACTGCTACTTTTTCTTTCCTCATCCTTTCGACCGTCATTTTCCTCTACTTCTTTTGTATGCTTGTCACTCTCTTGTGAACTACTATTTCCCAGGTGCCTTAATAGCTGAAGCAGACTTTGTGGTGTTGAAGCTAGAGAGGTGAGCAGAGTAAACCTGATTCCCCGTTTGGACCTCTCGGTTGACATTCATCCCTTAGCGCTCATATGACCTTATGCAGTTGCGAGCGCCGTAAAAAACCCAACTTACTAAGCAAAAATAGTTCCAAATTCGAGGCTTAGCATATCCCAGCAGCTGTCCAACTATAATATGTAGTATATCAAAGTATGCGTGTTGGTGCTGATCGTTTGCTCTACTGGCTAAGTGAGCAGTGAATTTAGACTCGAGTAATGTCAAGCAAGTGTCGATGACACGGGGATCAGATGAGTGGTCCCTGGGGTGTGTCCTTGAGCAAGACACAACAACCCTAGCTCAAAATACAGGGCGCTGCACAGCGGCGACCGACAGTGGCATGGTTGTAAACAGTTTTGTATCTGTGTAATATTGTGTCTTTATATATGTATTTATGCATGTATTTATGTATGTACGTATTTATTATTATGTATTTATGTATTTTCGTAAAATGTATTTATAATTATGCATTTATGTATTTTCGTAAAATGTGTTTATAATTATGCATTTATGTATTTTCGTAAAATGTATTTATAATTATGTATTTATGTATTTTCGTAAAATGTATTTATAATTATGCATTTATGTAGGAAATTTATCCGGGACAAATAAAAGTGTTTTATTTAAATTGAAACATCTGGTTAAATGACCAAGCTACGCTACTGTTTCAAAGTGCCCCCCATAACAGTTCATTATCTTCTTCTTCTTCTTCTTCTTCTTCTTCTTCTTCTTCTTCTTCTTCTTCTTCTTCTTCTTCTTCTTCTTCTTCTTCTTCTTCTTCTTCTTCTTCTTT
>NW_004798131.1:253655-254686 GCF_000002075.1 Aplysia californica | reverse complement strand
TTCTTCCTCGTTCTCGATGACAGCAGCTAGACAGTCAGTCCGATGTCGCGTACAAACTGTGTAGTTCGCTTCAACTCTGAAAGACTGCCATATAGTTTTCTCTCAAGGGTAGCCACATTCTGTCACGTCTGTGCGCGAAGGGTGGCGTAGCGCGGGCAGTGATGAAGGATATGGTTGGCATCCTCTTGGTCGTGTTCACTATCAAGGATCGTCAATTGGCCTGAGTGCGGGCCCTCGGTGAGATAATCTATGGCCATTTCCGTAACCTCAGAATTGGTCGCTTTTAAGGACTGGCGGGCTGACCCAGATATCGGGGGTTTCCAGAAATCTCAACCTACACCAAAAGTGAGCATTACCCTACCTGTAGGAGAAGTTTGGTTTCATTGGTGTGTATATTTGTTTGGTTATAGAGAATACTTTCCTTGTCTTTTAAAGAAACTGAACAAGGGGCAAAACTTTACCTTCGATTTTCTCAAAACAGCATTTTACGGGATAGCCCCCTTGTGCTTAAAAGTGACCAATTACACAGTGCTGTCTGCTGTGTGCCTAGTTTTGGCAAGATTGGACGTAAAAACAAATTGTGAGTTTCACAACATGCCAAGCCTTTTCTAATGTAATTCTTAGATTATCTCGACAACGGCGTGGTTGGTTGGCGGGTGCTCTGGCGTGGTTTGCTCCTTCTTTCCTATCAAACATAGATCTATCGTCTCTATCTCCCCTCCTTCTTTTTTATGTTTGTTACTCTCCTGTAACACATCTAATCTTCTGGCGCTCATATGACCGTATGCAGTTGCCAGTGCTGTAAAACCTCTACTAAAACTAAAACTAACACTCGACCACGGCTCAGAATAATCTCACCATTCCGATAGAGCTGACAGAAGTTTGGATTTCTGATCTCATGGTCTTGAGTAACTCAAAAAAGCCAAAAATTGTTCAATAGAACTTTTTAAATTCTGAGGTAGCGATTTGTTGACGTCACCGGTGTGTCGATTGGGGCGCACATTATTATTAATAATAATAATAATAATAAA
>NW_004798131.1:236749-253083 GCF_000002075.1 Aplysia californica | reverse complement strand
ACCCCCCCTCTCTCTCGCTGGACTTTCCATAGTTCTGAGATAATAATGACAGTGGACAGTGTAAGTGGTTCGTGGGTGTTCTGGTGTGGGTCGCTCCTTCTTTCCTTTCAAACATCTGCTACCGTCCTTATCTCCCCTTCTTCTATTTTAGTGTATGTTACTCTCGTGTGGTACCTCTAATCTTCGGCATTTATATAACCCTTTTCGTGTTGCAAGTGCCGTAAAACTTAAGCTAAAACTAAACTAAAAGATATGAGAAAAGAGCGATGTGGCTTTTACTCTTTAAAAATGGACGTTGATAAAAGGTGCCAAAATTGTAGAATTGCAGTTTTCAAGGACACTAAAATGTGGAAGTCCCCAAACTTTGGACATGGAAAGCCATTTTCTTGCTAATTATGTCTCTGATACAAGGCTACCCCTGCCCCTTCAACCGAAAAAGAAGGAGGAGATATAAAGACGATAGATGTTTGACAAGAAAGAAGGAGCAAATCACACCAGAGCACCCGCCAACCACCCACCCCAGCAGAAAGACAGAGATGGTCGATATAGAAATTCTCACCACTCGGGAATCGAACTCAGGTTTCCAGCGTGTGACGATGAGGTGTCTATAGTGTGGTCAAAAATTCGTGGAGCAACTTTTCCTCAAATATTGTTTTAACATGTGAACCAATGCCATCCATACTTTGCAAAGCAGTTTGTATCAATTTGTTTCAACTAATAAATAGTATTTTTTCCAGAAAGATTGGGGCTAGATTAAAAAACTTTGCTTCATAAATTTATTTAAAATACTTGAAATCTCTGCCATACGTAACATGGTATTGTTCACAGCACTTCCCCTTACTCACACACATTTGTGAGGCAGCGCGGTGGAATCAGGCTCTCGACAAAATAATCAAAGTGAAGAAACCTGCATTTTTCCACAGGTTTGTGAATTTTAATCAATTTTTTGTTTTTTGGCTCAACACCTTTCATGCCCATTAAAGAACTCATTTCTGTTTGGATTTTTCATGAAAACGTTGACTAAAGGCACCAAAAAAGGTAAATTTTCAGTTACCACGGACTCTTAAGCTAAGGAAATAACTAATCTTTGGTGGCCATTTTCTCACTAATTTTACCTCTGAAAACAGGTGACCCCCACCTCCTTCTTTCGAAAATATCTCGACTTGTATTCAAGATAAAGGAATACTTTGCTCATCCAAATAAAGACAAGTGAACAAGCTTGAAGATGATACCAATAACTGTACATGCCCAAAAATTGACGAGAGCCTGATTCCACCACACTGCCTCACATTATGATTACACTTACTCATCAAACTTGTTATAAGAAATTATTTTTATAGTGGACATTTTTTTTTCACTAATGGTTCTCAAAGCATGCGTTCAATAAGCATGATGTCCCCAGGAGAAAAAAATGACGGACTTTTTTACTATTAAAAGCAATATGTGAAGGGTGCTGACTAAATTAATGAGTTACTTCTCGGATTCGAGCCCTATGGAAATCGCTACATCACGCTTATAGGTGAAGTTTTTACAATTTATAACTAGGAAATAATATAAGGCATGCTTTACTTAAAGCATATGTGAAGGGTGCTGACTAAATGAGTTACTTCTCGGATTCGAGCCCTCTGGAAATCGCTACATCACGCTTATAGGTGAAGTTTTTACAATTTATAACTAGGAAATAATATAAGGCATGCTTTACTTAAAGAATATGACATTAATAGAAAATCTACAAATTTGGCCCTGGGGTTGATTTTGGGCTAATATCTCCATTTGTGGATTGTGAGAAGTAACTCATTTTGTCAGCACGCCTCACATATGACATCAATAGAAAATCTACAAATTTGGCCCTAGTGTTGATTTTGGGCTAATATCTCCATTTGTGGATTGTGAGAAGTAACTCATTTTGTCAGCACGCCTCACATATAGCCCCCGCTGTAAATATTAAAAAATCCGTAAAAACAACCCATTTCGATTTTTATTAGTATTTATTAAGGAATTTTCTAGAATACAGCTAGTAGGTATTTACAAAAGTGTTGATCTGTTAAGACATATTGACACAAATCATTGTGCAATAATTGGAGAACCTATGTTCGATAGTTGAAGAGATATTTGACAATAAGTCAAGCCACGAATTTTTGATCGCATTATAATTGCTACACAGCATAGGGGGGCTCTCGTGGCCTATAGGTTAAGGCGTTCGCCTCTCATTCAAAGGTCCTGGGTTCGAATCCTGGTAGCGACGGAAAAATTTTCTTCTCTAAAAGAGTCTCCTTTCACCTCCTTTCCTGCTCTCTAGCAATGTTCTGTCGTCTGCTTTGATCCTCACTTTCTGCCCCCACCCCCTCACCTCCTTTGCCCCCTCCTCTGGGCTGTAGACTCTTTCTGCAGCCTTTCTACTGCTACTCCTTGGCTCCTTCTTACTGCTGTCTTTCAGCCACACCCCTCATCTTCTGGTAGGAAAGATCTACACCTAGAGTTCTCGGACAAGGACGAAAAATCTCGGAGGTCCCGTGTACAAGTTGCGCACGTTAAAGATTCCTTAGTGGTCTAAAATTGATAAGAGTATGCTTCGGCCACCACCTGGGCAAAATTCAAAATTTCCTACCAACTGAAATTGTTTAGTTTAGTGTGTCCCGTGCGCTCATAATAATAATATGACCTTATGCACACGGCTGTTCTGGGTTATTCGAGTGCTTGAGTTGTTGCCAGTTCCACCAGACGGTGTTCTTTCTGCCGCGGCCGGCCGTCGGGTAGCCTTTGATCTTCTGGCTGGGTCGAGGACCACTCTGGAGTTGCGATAATAATAGATAGCATAGTTTGTATCAATGATATTAAACACCATGATAAAGCAATGGGGCGAAAAGCGTGCGAGCTCACGAAACTCCCGGGGGGGATGGCTGCGGGTCAACCGACGGTCAACCGCTGACCTGCTTCCTTATCAGCGCGCACCTGGTGCGGGAAGTGCGGCTCGTTGTTCCATTGTTAGAGACCATTAAAGTAAAGTTGTTCCATTGTTAGAGACCATTAAAGTAAAGTTGTTCCATTGTTAGAGACCATTAAAGTAAAGTGGGTGGACAGAAGGGGGCGAAAAAATCCGTGTCGGAACCGAGGCTCGAACCCGGACTTTCCGCTTCAGAGACGAGCGCACTAACCGCTCCGCCACTGCACCCTCTTTAGAGACCATAATATGTTGGTTTGAAGGTGAAGGCTTGCGTGTGACCAAGGCCCATACAACCAGGCGGTTTTAGAACACTAAACTAAGTCTCACCCCCGAAAAGCCTTTTTTTTTCATCACGAGGGTGATCAAATCACAGTTTTTTTATCCTCCACACTTAATTAAGAATTAGAAACAATTTGTTGATCTACCACATGTTCAGTGGGCCTACTCATCATGATGATACTGCAAGCTGGGCAGTTATAGAAAATTTCTATGAAAAGACAGTGCCTTAGGTTTATTCAGGGTGGCACCCAAGTTGACCAACTGTTTGTCAGGTTTTGGACGACAAAGGGTTTGTTTGGCTGTGCACGTGCTTGGTCGCAGTGTATCAAAAGCAATTATCTTTAATTGGGACACTATATCTATCTCGGAATTAATCCTTTGTCTGACATCGCTATATTTGATTTCTGTAATGATTTTGATGATCTTTTCAACGTTTTCATTTGGTCACAGGCGTCATTCTCTGTCTACTATCGTAACCCAGTCTCAACTACATCACAGCACCATGAATGTTTGCAGCAGACACTTCTGTGGTTGAAAGATAATTCAGGAAGTTTGGCCCAGAAGAAAAAAAAAGGAAGTTGCAAAAGCAATAATTTGAGTCAGTGAGTGGATCCACAACATCACTAACTGCTTTGCAAGGTTTTGTGGCAGACATTGTGAGCTGGTAATGGGGGATTACTTTCAGTGATATCAAGATGAACTTAAACATCTGTTCTCAGTCACCAAGAGAGGAAAAGGTGGACATATCTTGACAATCCAGACCCCCCCCCACAAAAGTTACATTTTCGTTTGAAGAGACAGATAATTGCCGACAAAATTATGGTCGCATCGCCTTCAAGTAGATGCAGGTATGTAGTGGATAGCTTTTTGATAAATCAAACTCTAACGAGTAAGAATTCAGTCAAACAATAGTTGCAATTCCGGTAGACCTTGATAAAGAACACAGATACATTGTTAATTTTGTTAAGTTTTGCAATACATGCAATGCACTTAAAAAAGGAATTTTAGACGTAAGTGGATACATTTTGACGAAACTTTACGAAGTAGTCTGAAAGGACTGTACAAGGATATTGGAAGATTCCTCATCTCCCCATGCAAGGCACCTGACCCTCATCAGCCAGAAACAGTTTGAACAGTGTTGTCATGGTGGCTTGAAAAAGCCAGTTTTAAACTTGTGGAATTTTTTGGTTTGTTTGAAGCTGGGTTTTTAAAAAACCGCTTTTTAAACCTTTGATGAACAGATTGCACAGAAGACAGAATCTAAAGTTGAAAATGCTCCAGGAGCCAAACGTTGTTGAAAACAAAGGTGATTCATACAAATGCAACACAGTGGACTATGAGTCAGTGTGTTTATTAACGTCAGACTGCACGATGATCCTTACAGTGCAGTAAAAATCCGTGACGCCACTTAGTCCTCCAATATCTCTTTAACGGGTAAATCAATGTAACCGAAACTTGGCACAGCAGTTTTATCAATTTATCTTAACGTATTCATATTTTTCAAATACTTGGGCAGCATTTTCACAGAAAATGGAAAATTAGATCGAGAGATAGAGACTAGATGCCAGAGAGCCAACGCAGTCAGCTGCCAACTGGGCCCTCTCCTGAAACATCCCAATATCCCCATGAGCACCAAGGCGAAGCTCATCAACGCCATTTTCCTTCCAACGCTCACATATCAGTGCCAGACATGGACTCTAACAAAAGTCCTAGAGAGGAAACTGGTCACATGCGAGATGAAATGCTTAAGAAGAGCGGTCAACAAAACAAGAAGAGACAAAATTAAAAATGAAGTCATAAGGGACACCGTGGGAGCAACACCAGTCCTACCGCACATTGAAAAACAAAAGGTCAAATGGTTCGGACACCTCACGCGGATGCCCTCAAACCATCCAGCTCTGAGAGCATACAACATTAAATATTCTGGATGGAGAGCCAGAGGAAGACCAAGGCGACGATGGAGTGAATCTGTGGCAGACACCCTTAAAGATCTTGGGATGTCCCTCCTACAGGCCACACGACTTGCTGCAGACAGACACCTGTGTCTCCCCGCGACACCCCAGGGTACAAGGGGAAGAAAAAAAGTAAAAAAGTAAAAGTAAAGTATTCATATTTTTCCACAACAATTGAGGCTAGATTTAAAAACGTATCTTCCTGAATTTATATAAAATACTAAAATGGGGCCAACTGGTCACCCCACAGCTCGTGTTATAGTAACACTGCGTTGGTTGTGTGAGCTCATTAATGCGCAGAGTAACGCGCGCGCAGTCGCTGACCTCGATTCTCCGATAGCGCACAAAGGCCGAAGAAGGACTGCACCGTCTCGGTATTTACGGTCTCTGGTTTCAACGTCAAGCTCTATGCGCTATACAGTCTATACTAACAAACGCTAACCAACGCTAACACACACACGCACACACACACACACACACACACACACACACACACACACACACACACACACAAATGCAGCTCGATTTAATTGTTTCTGGTACACTTCAGTCAGTGCATGGCGAGTGCTGAGCAAATAAGAGGGAAGGAGTGGAGAGTGGGAAAAGGAAATTTCACAGAAAGGTCAAGAGAAATGTCTAAGGCCTGACTCTGATCTGAACGACGACCTCTTTGTGAGGTAGTTCAAGGTCGTCAGCGGCCGAGACTGGCTTTCTGGGAGCGGTGTGTTTGTTGAAGGAACGGAACAGTTCTGGAAGCGAAAATTGAAGGCAAGAGAGGAACGGGGGAGACCTTTACAGAACATGGAAACACTCTATTTAAGAAACCAGACTTACTTACTTCCTTTTATTTTCTTGAGCAATATTAATATCCAATGCCGGCCTGCTGAGCCAGCCAGTCGCAATTTCTCCAGAGCCCCGTTGGCCAGCAACGTTTCAGGGTGACCCGGGTCGGCCTTCACGGCTAGCGTAACGCCTCAGTGACATAAAGTCACATCATCATCCAGTGCCAGATCTGTGACAGATATCGGCGATCATGGTTTTCCATTCATTCCTTTGCTCGGATGCTCTAAAAAAAGCTACGTTTCCCTGATCTTTCCCTCTTACCCATTTGTTTAGGTTCCCTAAGTATGTTGTTCTGGGCTTACCCCTGCCTCGCTTGCCCTCAATTTTGCCAGTGAGAGCTAGATGTTCAACACCCTTATATCTATTCAGGTGTCCCAAAAACTGCATTTGTCGTTTCCTGATTGTTTTTAATATTGAGCGTCCCACGTGGGCTTCATCAAGCACTACCTCATTTGATTTCTTTTCCTTCCACGATACTCTTAGCAGTTTCCTAAGAAACCACATTTCTGTTACTTCTATTATATTTTTACTGTCTTCAGTGATTAAAGTCACATAAAGACATATTTAAGAAACCAGACAATAAGTAATAACACTGGAGGGTTGCTTCACCCGCGTCTTGTTCGTTTCTCAAATTGGTCGTTTTTAAACCTCACGGGGGCTGTCCCGAAAAATGCTGTTTTGAGAAAATCAAAGGTAAAGTTTTAGGACCCTAGCTCAGTTTCTTTAAAAGACAAGGAGAGTTTTCTTTATAACCAAACAAAAATACACACCAATAAAACCAAACTTCTCCTGTAGGAAGGGCAATGCCCACTTTTGGTGTAGGGCAAGATTTCTAGAAACCCCCGAAATATTGGGTTAGCCCGCTCGTCAAATTAAATGTATGTGATTTTGGCTTCCTGTTGAGAAAAGAATTGTGTACAAGTTGGCCACCCTATGTCACATATGTTTGAACGATAATGGTTAATGCACCATCATATTTTAAAAAATCAAATCAGCAGAGACTGTAAATTCCAACTCGCATTTTAAGGTCGTCTGCTGACAAAAAGAAAGTTTTACCATCTATGAAACTTAAAACAATGGGTGAATTAAGGACGTTTGCTGCTCTTGCTTCTTCATTTCTCTGCCTGTCTCGTCTTGTGATGTTAAGGGTTTTGTGGAGACATTTATTTTCACACGCGGGGATTTTGCTTTCATGGTTTTAACTTAATTTCCCGGTCTGGCACTGGTAGCATAATGTTGGTATGGATATTGAGGTGATAGGCTGTCTCTTTGTGTCCATGGAGATGTTTGGATGGGATTAGGGGGGGGGGGGGGGGGTGAGAGCTGGTAGGTGACAGCGTTGGCTTTTTGAGTTCGCATTTCTATTTCTCTGTCTATTGACCCGTTTTCAGAAAATGTACTGCCAAGATATTTTAACTCCTTCACCTGTTTCAGTTGTTGACTATTGAGATTGATGTTCAGGGGACTACAGTTTCTGCTCACTTTCATAACTTCTGTTTTTGATGTGCTTATTTTCATGTTAAATTTCTCGCAGCTGTTTTTCAGCTCGGTAGTGTGTTTTGGAGGCTTTGTTGGTTTGGATGAATAAGACATTGGTCGTCTGCGAATAGAAGTTCATCTAGGCTTTCTGGGCTTTGGTTTGCGTCTTGCGTTATTGTGTCCATATATATTATAAACAGGAGGGACGCATCCCTGTCGTACTCCAGATCTTACTTTGAACCAGTCTTTCTTCGTTCTTACTGAGCTTCTGCTGTTGGTGTATACAGCTCTGACATTATCTAACATTTGTCCTCCGACGCCATACTTTTCAAGTGTCTCCCAGATTTTTTGCTTGGTTTACTCTGTCAAAAGCCTACTCCTGGTCTATAAAGACGAGGTTGGATTCTTTGTTGTGTTCGATTGTTTTCTCGCATATATGTCTTAATGCGAATACCGCATCCGTGCACCCTCTTCCGTTTCGGAATCCAAACTGAGCTTTGTTCAGATTTCTCTCTACAATAGGTCATATCCGCTGTTCTAGTATCTTTGTATATGAAGAGCACATGGGAAAAACGACTGTAGTCACAAACTGGAAATTGTGAGGGTTCCCATTTTAAATGCTTGTGGACTCATAACTTCCTATTTGTTTGACTGGTGGTTTATTGTTAAGTGTTGTTGAATAGGACATCAAACAACAAAAATCAAACGACAGTGGAACAGAAAAACAGTTGTGAGTCAACAGGCGTTCCAAATTGGTACCCTCAAGACTCTCAGTTTGTGACTACCGTCGTTTTAATAATAATAATAATAATAATAATAATAATAATAATAATAATAATAATAATAATAATGATAATAATAATAATAATAAATAGCATTTGTATAGCGCATATCCCCGCTCAACAGCAGGCTCTATGCGCTTTACACTATATTATTACCCCAGCAGACCATAGAACATTCCGAAACATTCTCAGCTTCCCGGGAAGCATGCAGTGCAAGCAGCCGATTAAGCGCTCAAACACTAACAAACTGACACGATCTTTCGCTGTCTATAGCCGGGTACCCATTCCCACCTGGGTGAAGTGAGGAAAATTCGTGTAAAGTGCCTTTCCCAAGGACACAACGTCGGGCCCCTGACGGGATTCGAACCCACGACCTTACGGTTGCGAGTCCGAGAGCCTAACCACTAGGCCACCGACGCCACTTTTCCCCCCTGTAGTCTTCATATGTGAGGCAGAGTGGTGAAATCAGGCGCTCGCCAAAATAATGTAATCAAGGAAACCAGTATTTTTCTGATCGTAGGGCAATTTTTTCGAATTTTCTTTTTTTGGCTCTATATCTTCTATGCCCATTTAAAAGCTCATTTCTGTGTGAATTTTACTTAAAAAGCGTTGGTTAAAGGCACAAAAAAAAGTAAATTTGCTGTTCCCAAAGACTCTCAGGCTCTGAAAGTCACCAGACTTTGCTGGCCATTTTCTCTCTAATTTTACCTCTGAAACCAGGCTACCCCACCACCTTTAATCGTAAATATCTCGAGCTCTATTCAAGATAGATGGGTATTTTTTCCATCAAAAGCTAGACAAATGAACCAATAACTTCACATGCTTAAAAATTGACGAGCGCCTGATTACCCTGTAGTCGTCATATATTTTCCCAACGTGACTTAATAAAGAGATGCCTCTGTACATTGCGTAGTCCCGTTTGTTTATTAACAGCGACCAATTATGCTAATTTATGGTTCTGATTTGTGCGTGACGGGGCCAAATATGTTATAACGTTGCCCCTGGTCTCCTGCTGGTCGGCCCTATGAGGCATCGTGGTGAAATCAGTCGCTCGTCAAAATAGTAAGATCAGAGACATTGACATTTTTCTGACCCTGGGCAATTTTTTTGGTGGTGATGTGCTTAACACCTTTTATAACCATTTAAAAAAATCAAATTTCTGTGTGGATTTTACTGGACAACCATTGATAAAAGACACAAAAAATATCAATTTTCAGTTGCAAAGGACTCTCAAGCTATGGAAATTGCCAAACTTTGGCGACCACTTCCTCGCTAATTTCACCTCTGAAACCAGATGACCCTGACCTCCTTCAATAGCAAATATTTCGCAGCTATTCAACACAAATGGCTATTTTTTCCCACCAAAGGCAAGGCAAATGAACAGGCTTTTAAGATGAAACCACGAACCCCATTTGCCCAAAAATTGACGAGCGCCTGATTCCACCACGTTGCAGCACCTATATATTCAGTACGTCCGGAGAGAGAGAGCTAAGCAGATTACAATTAGCAGAACGTTGCTTCTTCTTCAGTCAGCCGTTACTGTATAAATCCCCATCTCTCTCTCTCTCTCTCCCTCTCTCTCTCTTTCTCTCTCTCTCTCTTTCTCTTTCTCTCTCTCTCTCTCTTTCTGTCTCTCTCTGTCTCTATATCTCTCTGTCTATATCTGTCTGTCTGTCTGTCTGTCTGTCTGTCTGTCTGTCTGTCTGTCTGTCTGTCTGTCTGTCTGTCTGTCTGTCTGTCTGTCTGTCTGTCTGTCTGTCTCTCTTTCTCTCCATGTCTTTGTCCCTCTCTGCCTTTCTTTTTTTCTCTGTCACTCTCTCTCCCCATACCTATCTATCTATCTATCTATCTATCTATCTATCTATCTATCTATCTATCTATCTATCTATCTATCTATCTATCTATCTATCTATCTATCTATCTATCTATCTATCTATAACACAGACACCATTCCTTACCGCATACAGGTAAAGGAATTACTTGTGTCTCTTCAATGGAATTACCCGCAGGGAGACGAGGGGGTTCCCCTTTTCCAAAAATCAAGCGCACCACGCGACTATAATAATACAAATATTCTTATCTTACGCTTCTGGAAAACAATCCGCAAACACTATCGTCGGGGAATTCCGAGCTTCTAAAAAGTTCGAGTCACGGGCGAATGCCGCTGCCGCAGATACAGTTCTGGAATGTCCAAAGTAGTGGCGAAATGGCAGTCGCACTATAAACGCGATTGGGCTGGAAAGCACAGTACTTATGGCGATGAAGGAGAAGTCATGCGTATAAATATCATGCTAGAAACCAGCCAAATAAGTGAAAGAGAGGTCAGCCATATAAATATGCGAAAACCCAGCCAAATTAGTCAAAGAGAGGTCAGCCATATATTAAATGGTCGCTGTTAAAGACAAGTGGGTTTACCCAGATTTCGGTCGTTTCCAGAAATCTTGACCTACACCAAAAGTGGGCATTGCCCTACCTATAGGAGAAATTTGGTTTCATTGGTGTGTATATTTGTTTGGTTATAGAGAAAACTCTCCCTGTCTTTTACAGAAACTGATCATAGGTCCAAAACCTAACCTTCGATTTTCTCAAAACAGCATTTTTTTCGGGATAATTCCTTTATAGTGCTTAAAAGCAACCAAAATAACCCAAACCAAATCAAACCAAAGTACAAGAAAAAAAGAACAACCAAATAATTGATTGAGTAGGTGTTTTGCGGCACTATCGACCCAATTCTGGTCATTTAAGCGTCAACAACACAACAAAACAAAATAACAAACAACACCAACAACAGCAACAAATCCGAGGAAGTTATAAAGACGGACATAGAAGGCAAAAAATCCCCAACAACAACAACAACAACAACACCAACAACAGCAACAAATCCGAGGAAGCTATAAAGACGGACATAGAAGGCAAAAAATCCCCAACAACAACAACAACAACAACAACAACAAACATTTAAAAAACTACAACAACATAACATCCGCTTTGAGTTGAGATCCCCAAGTTTGCCCTTAATGAACAGAATCAGATACCCGACCCGAAGCTGTTTGTAAAGTATGCCTCTCTTTTGTTCCTGGTGGTGTTTATGTCTTTTTAACCCTATCCGTACGTCGTGTTTTACTATCGTATACATAGGACCTGGGGAACTCTGTGCCACCACTTTTAACCCTCTCCGTACGTTGTGTTTTACTATCGTATACATAAGACCTGGGGAACTCTGTGCCACCACTTAACCCTATCCGTACGTTGTGTTTTACTATCGTATACATAGGACCTGGGGAACTATGTGCGACCACTTTCCTAAGAGGAAATTTACTCGTTAATCCGATCCGCACGCTTTGCATAGCAGTCTGTCAAAATGATTTTTTTTGGAGAAATACTGAAAGTTTCAAAGACATCTTTGCACTAGACGTATTCTGAAATGGGAAGAATACAACCCCGGGGGTACAAAATGACCCCGGGACGTACGGATAGGGTTAATGAACAGATAACCGAGCACAAGCTGTTTGAAAAGTGAACCTGTCTTTTGTTCCTGGTGGTGTTTATGTCTGTTTAAACGTCCTAGGGTCATGTTGTACCCCCGGGGTTGTATTCTTCCCATTTTTAGAATGCTTCTAGATCTAGTACGAAGATCTCTTTGAAACTTTCAGTATGTCTCAAAAATCATTTTGACAGACTGCTATGCAAAGCGTACAGATCGGATTAATGAGTAAATTTCCTCTTCGGAAAGTGGTGGCACAGAATTCCACACGTCATATGGATACGATAGTAAAACACGACGTACGGATAGGGTTAAGTGGTGGCACAGAGTTCCCCACGTCGTATGGATACGATAGTAAAACACGACGTACATATAGCGTTAAGTGGTGACACAGAGTTCCCCACGTCGTATGGATACGATAGTAAAACAAGACGTACGAATAGGGTTAAGTGGTGGCACAGAGTTCCCCACGTCGTATGGATACGATAATAAAACACGACGTACGAATAGGGTTAAAACCGAGACGAAATCATTGACAGGCGACAGAACAACAGCCTTGATAATACCTCACTATCTCAGAAGTACAATGTTTCTATCAGACATTTTAGACCGTTTTGAGGTACTAAGACCATCATGGCATGAGGTCAGAAACCAATAATTAATGGGAGAGGGAGAAAAGTGGAGAGAGGGGGAGAGGAAAAGGGGATAGAGAGAAGAGAGGGGGGGGTAGAGAAGGAGGAGAGGAGAGGGGAGGGGAGAGAGAAGGGGGGGAGGGAAGAGGGGAGAAGGAAAGGGGAGAGGGGAGGGGAGAGAAAGGGGGATGGGGAGAGGGGAGGGGAGAGGAAGGGGGGAATGGGGAGGGGGAGGGGAGAGAAAAGGGGGATGGAGAGAGGGGAGGGGAGAGAAAGGGAGAGGGGAGAGAAAGGGAAAGGGGAGAGGGAAGAGGGAATGTACAAAGTTCTACCTGACATTTTTGGCTGTTTTGAATTACTTAGACAATGAGGTCAGAAGCTAAATGCTCTATCTGATCTATCAAAATCGTAAGATTATTCTCAGTCGTTATCAAGATATTCAATGAATTGCATTCGAAATAGCTTGACATGATATAAAACTCAAAATCTTTGACGTCAGATTTCTCAAAACTACTACTACTACTAATAGATTGCATTTATATAGCGCTCTATCCCATACTAGCATAAGCTCTGAGTGCTTTACATCAATCACATAATCATTCACACAAGAAAATGTATTAAATTTCACAGAAACAAGAAAAACCAGTTCAACCACATGAAGAAGAACTTTCCCAACCATACATGAACTATACACGAACGGACAGTTAAAACATGTTTTATGTATATAATATACTAGCTGGGCCCCCTTTCGATGAAAGGAATGATCGGTGCTTTAATATCAACTAAAAGTTATTGGCATACTATATTTACACTCTACTGGAATGGGGAAATAAATCTTGAGAGATGCAAAAAAATTAGAAGGTCTAAATCTATACTCTCAAAGCAAAATGCGCCTCGCGAAATATCACTTCCGGATTTTCTACAATTACAGAGACAGAAGCGTCGGCCTAGAAAAGCGATCGGCGAAATAAAGAAATTTAGCTTTTTGCAGCAAAACTGTCTCAAAACTGAAAATACCATGCGCGTCATGATCTGGAGAATATTTTAAAGAATTTTTTGGCGAAAACCGCATGTCGATCGATGCTGCCACTAAAAAGCCTTTTGAATAGCAAAATTCGGCCACCACAAATAGATAATAGACACATGTATATATTAAAAGTATATTAGAATGTGGCTCCCTTTGAGAGAAAGCTCTATGGCAGTCTCTCAGAGTTGAATGAAGCGACTGCACAGTTCGTGTGCGCCATCGGACTGACTGTCTAGCTGCTGTCATCGAGAACGAGGAAGAAGAAGAAGAAAAGTGTATTAAAATAATCAGAACTTACTAACACACTATATGTGAGGCAGTGTGGTGGAATCAGGCTCTTGTCAAAATAATTAAAATGAAGAAACTTGCATTTTTCCACAGGTTTGTGAATTTTTATTAAATTTTTGTTTTTTGGCTCAACACCTTTCATACCCATTAAAGAACTAATTTTTGTGTGGATTATTCTGAAAAACGTTGATTAAAGGCACAAAAAAGTAAATTTTCAGTTTCCACGAACTCTTAAGCTAAGGAAATAACTAATATTTGGCGGCCATTTTCTCACTAATTTTACCTCTGAAAACAGGTGACCCCCACCTCCTTCTTTCGAAAATATCTCGACTTGTATTCAAGATAAATAGATATTTTTTTCATCCAAATAAAGAAAAGTAAACGAGCTTTAAGATGATACCAATAATTCTACATGCCCAAAAATTGACGAGAGCCTGATTCCTCCACGCTGTCTCACATATCTAGGTTCTGAGCAGATGGAACTTTCTAATTCTGAAGTAGCCAAATGCCTGTGCAGGTTCCCCAACATCCACTGGGAAGACATTCTTTTTCTTGGTTTAGTGTGTTACGGCGCTCACAACTGCATAAGGTCAAATGAGCACGCGGGACACATTAAACACTAAGACTTTGAGTTCGGTAGGAATTAATTTTTGAATTTTGCCCGGGTAACGGCGGGAGCTTACTCTTATCGATTTGGGACCATCAAGGGATCTTTAACGCGCGCAGATTGCACAGGAGACCTCCGAGATTTATTTGGCCCTTATCCTAGAAGGCTTTGTATTAGATCTTACTTACCATAAGATCACAGCAGTGGCTGAAAGGAGAAGAGGGGGTAGGGGCAGAAAGTGGAGAGGAAATCAGACGACAGAACATCGATAGAGAGCAGGGAAGAAGATGAAAGAAAACAATTTTAGAGAAGAATATTTTCCGTCGCTCTCTGGATTCGAACCCGGGACCTATTGAATGAGAGGCGAACACCGTTACTTCTAGCCCACAAGAGCCCTGTTGGGAAGACCTCATTAGGAAGAAACCAACAAGGAAGTCAGAGAAAGAAGTCACAGAAAGAAGTCACAGAAAGAAGTCACAGAAAGAAGTCACAGAAAGAAGTCAGAGAAAGAAGTCACAGAAAGAAGTCACAGAAAGAAGTCACAGAAAGAAGTCAGAGAAAGAAGTCAGAGAAAGAAGTCAGAGAAAGAAGTCAGAGAAAGAAGTCAGAGACAGAAGTCAGAGAAAGAAGTCAGAGAAAGAAGTCAGAGAAAGAAGTCAGAGAAAGAAGTCAGAGAAAGAAGTCAGAGAAAGAAGTCAAAGAAAGAAGTCAGAGAAAGAAGTCAGAGAAAGAAGTCAGAGACAGAAGTCAGAGAAAGAAGTCAGAGAAAGAAGTCAGAGAAAGAAGTCAAAGAAAGAAGTCAGAGAAAGAAGTCAGAGAAAGAAGTCAGAGACAGAAGTCAGAGAAAGAAGTCAGAGAAAGAAGTCAGAGAAAGAAGTCAGAGAAAGAAGTCAGAGACAGAAGTCAGAGAAAGACCCCAACTAGACGACATCTCAGATTTACAAAGTTCTATCTGCTCAGTAGGTACCTCTTTTTCAGAAATTGGACGTCAAAGATTTTTAGTTCCACAACATGTCAAGCTTTTCCAAATGCATTTATTTAAATATCTTGATAAGGACTCCGAATAATCTTACGATTTTGATAGAGCAATTAGAACATTCAGTTTCTGACCTCATGGTCTTAATAACTAAAAACAGCCAAAAATCAAAATTTCCTACCAAACTGAAAATGTTTAATGTGTCCCGAGCACTCATATGACCTTATGCAGGTAGTTGCGAGCGCCGTAAAACACTTACAAAAACAAAACAGACAGCCAAAAATGTCAGAGAGAACTTTGTAATGCATAGGTAACGTAATGCTTGGAAATGTGTGCTGCAACAGTAGGTGAGGCAGCGTGGTGGAATCAGGCTCTCGTCAATTTTTGGGCATATCGAGTTATTGGTATCATCTTAAAGCTTGTTCATTTGTCTTGCTTTTAATTTAAAAATTACCCATCTATCTTCAATAAAAGTGGAGATATTTTGGATTGAAGGAGGTAAGGGTCACCTGATTTAAGAGGTAAAATTATCGAGAAAATAGCCACCAAAGCTTGGTAAATTCCTAAGCTGGAGAGTCCATGGAAACTGTAAATTTATATTTTTGTTCCTTTAATCAACGTTTTCGGTGAAGTCCTCAAAGGAATGTGTTTGTAAATGGACGTAAAAGGTGTTGAGCCAAAAAACAAAAATTCGATAAAAGTTCACAAAACTGCGGAAAAATGCCAGTTTTTTCACTTTGATTATATTGACGAGAGCCTGATTCCACCACGCTGCAACAATATGCTTCTAGTCAGCAGCTTGTCGCACATATCATGTTTTCGTTACGTATTAAAGAGTTAAGATCGATCGATCGATCGCTCGATTGATCCACTGACGTCACAGCCAGTTGGGGTTAACCCTTTAGACACGGAGCAGACAGAACCGTAATATTTTACCGCCAAAGAGCTGGTTAATTCTTTAGGCACGGTACAGACACAAAAATGATAATATTATATTGTCCTCTAGCTGGATAATAGATGATGATGATGGTAATATAATAA
>NW_004798131.1:231612-236355 GCF_000002075.1 Aplysia californica | reverse complement strand
ATAATAATAATAATAATAATAATAATAATAATAATAATAATAATAATAGTAAATAATAATAATAATAAAAATAATAATCATAAACAGCATTTGTATATCGCAAATCTCCGCTCAACAGCAAGCTCTATGCACTCCACAATCTATACTATTACCCTGAAACAACCTGAACTTCCTGCGAAGCATACAGTGCAAGCAGCCATTTATAGGCGCTAAATCAATAACATACTGACAAGATCTTTCGCTGTCTATGGCCAGGTATCCATTCCCACCTTGATGAAGTAAGGACAATTCGTGTAAAGTACTTTTCCCAAGGACACAACGTCGGGCCCGCAGCTCGAACCCCCAAACCGATGAGCTAAGCCCAAAACTCTGACAATTTTTTCAACTGCAGTTTCACAACAAGTTGTGGTACCGATTGCATGAGTTGGAGAAGTGTTTTGTTGAAATTCCGATTCTAAATAAATCGCTACTTCAGAATTACAAAGTTCTATTTGACATCTTTGGCTGTTTTCTGTTTTGAGTTACTAAGAGCATGAAGTCAGAAACTAATAAATGTTCTAATTGCTAAAAACTATTTTAAAAATAAATAAATAAATAAATAAATGAATAAACAAGAAAAACAACAACAACAAAAAAAAACCAACAACCCGAAAACCAAACAGAAAATAAACAGAAAATAAACAGAAAATAAACAGCGCACCTTCAAGCAAGGTTGAATAACCACAACACTTCTGCTCAAAGTCAAAGAGTTAGTGTTTAGGCAAAAAGAAAAAGAATTGCTCAGGCACTTTGGGCTCTTTACTTTGAGGATTATCGATTGTGAGCGCCGAACAAAATACTCTTATACACACAGACACACATACAAACACACACACACACACACAGACACACGCACACGCACACAAACACACACACACGCACACAAACACACATGCAAACACACACACGACCACACAAACACAGAGACAGACACACACAAACACACACAGACACACATAGAAACACACACACACACACATGCAAACACACACACGACCACACAACACACAGAGACAGACACACACAAACACACACAGACACACATAGAAACACACACGCACACACACACACACACAACCACACAAACACACACACACGCATACAAACTCGCAGACACATATAACACACACACACACACACACACACACACACACACACACACACAAATACACAAAAATACACAGACACACACAAACACACACACAAGCACATAAACACACAGACACACGCAAACACACACAGACACACACATATAACACTCATAAATAAGCAGAAAATATAAACACACATAAAAAAAAATCTATTACTAAGAAAGAGTGGAAGGGGTAATGGTATCCGATTTTAGTAATGTTGCAACAAGTGTAAAGTCTTGCAAAGTGTGTGGAGAGCAAGACCGTAAGATCTAAAAACAGAAAGCACAAATTATTTCGTGCACCTCTCGTGAGATTGTATCAATAAAACGTTACCTCGGTGGTCGCCCCTCGTGTCATGGGAACCCGTCACTTGAGGTGGCCAAAATCCGGATAATCTATCCGGGTAATCTATCCTGATAATTCCCAATGAAACATTATCCGAATTCAGACTCTCTGCCGTTTCTTAGTAGAGATTTTTTACGGCGCTCGCAATTGTATAACGTCATATGAGCGCCAAGGGGTGGATGTCAACAGAGAAGTCCTTACAGTGAATCAGACTTATTCTGCTGACCTCTCTAGCTTCAATAGCACAAAGACTGGTTCGACTATCAAGGCACAAGAGAGTGACAACCTACAAAAGAAGTAGAGGAAAATGACGATAGTAAGGATTAGGAAAGAAAAAGCAGCAGTTCCCTGTTGTAGTTCAGGCACAGTTATGAGCATGACATTGTTAGATACATTGTTAGATCAGCCCATTTACAATTCTAATGTGCACAAGAACAAGAAATGCCCCCCCCCCCTTCCCACCCCCTTTAGGAATGACCTAAAGACACTTCAGTCAGTGGCACCGCCCCGTGGGGTTCTGACCCGTTTGCAGAAGTGGTTCTAACCCATTTTTATGTTTAGTTTTAGTAGAAGTTTTACGGCCCTCGCAACTGCATAAGGTCATAAGAGCGTCAGAAGATTAGAGGTGTTACAAGAGAGGAACAAACATAAAAAAGAAGAAGGGGAAATAAGGACGATAGATGTTTGATAGGAAAGAAGAAGCAAACCACACCAGAGCACCCGCCAACCACCCACTAACCCATTTACCGATGCGGTTCATAACATACATGTATATTATTTGCCGAAGAGGTGCGCTAACATATTATTATCCGGATTTTGCTGAAGCGACTCGTTTCCCACCCTTAGGCTACCCTTCACCTATTTCATTGTTTCGTGCGTACTTTTAGCTGAGACCCCCTCAGTCACGACACCGGATACTTCTACTTCTACTACACAGACACATCCGTCGTCAGCTGAGGTCGGTCGGAAACAATGATATGGCCGCCGCCATTACCTATCTCGTCTGCTCGTCATGACGTCACGGTTCATTTATTGTTGTCCTGAGGGGGAGTGGAGAATGCCAAAAGCGTCTGTCTGACTCAGTGGGGGATAGAAGATGTTGCTTTTTGTTCGTTTTTCTTTTTCTTTTTTTTTGGGGGGGGTGGGTAAGTGTTTTACGGCGCTCGCAACTGCATTAGGTCATACGAGTACGAGCGCGCGGGACACATTAAACATTTTCACTAGCGCTCATATGACCTTATGCAGTTGCGAGCGCCGTAAAAACTCTACTAATACTACTACTAAATATTTTCAGTTGGCAGGAAATTTTGAATTTTGCCCCGGTGGCGGCCGAAGCCTACTCTTATCGATTTTAAACCACCAAGGGATTTTTACGTGCTCAACTTGCGCACGGGACCTCCGAGATTTTTCACCCCTGTCCGAGAAGGCTAGGTGTAGATCTTTCCTACCAGAAGATCAGGGGTGTGGCTAAAAGACAGCAGTAAGAAGGAGCCAAGGAGTAGCAGTAGAAAGGCTGCAGAAAGAGTCAAGAGCCCAGAGGAGGGGGCAATGGAGTTGAAGGGGTGGGGGCAGAAAGTGGAGACGAAAGCAGACGACAGAACATTGCCAGAGAGCAGGAAAGGAGGTGAAAGGAGACAATTTTAAAGAATAACATTTTTCTGTCGCTACCCGGATTAATTCGAACCCGCGGGATCTTTTGAATGAGAGGCGAACACCTTAACCTCTAGGTCACGAGAGCCCCCGAATTCGGTTTGACGACAAACCATCCAGAAATCAAAGACGAGGACGAGATCTTTCCCCCCCAATTTTTTTCCGTCGCTACCTGGATTTATTCGAACCCGGGACACATTGAATGAGAGGCGAACACCTTAACCTCTAGGCCACAGAGCCCCCTATGACGCTGTTGCTGTAGATGAGAGGTTTTTGCGCTGGGCTCTCAGAGCAGCAGCAGGTGTGGGTCGTTGAGCGTGAAATTTCTGAATGATTGTGACGTGATAGAGGGCTAGCTGTGTCAAGTGGACGACACACAGGTGTCTCAGTGGCGGCCACGTGTGTCAAGGAAAGGACAACCTTTACCTTTTAAAAATTTTTTTATTTGTAAGTGTTTTTCGGCGCTCGCAACTGCATAATAAGGTCATATTATGAGCGCACGGGACACACCTAATATTTTCAGTTAGTAGGAAATTTTTAATTTTGCCGGAGTGGCGACCAAAGCCTACTTTATTCGATTTTAGACCACAGGGATCTTTAACGTGCGCAAATTGCACACAGGACCTCCGAGATTTTTCGCCCTTGTCCGAGAAGGCTAGGTGTAGATCTTTCCTACCAGAAGATCAGGGGTGAGGCTGAAAGACAGCAGTAAAAATGAGCCAAGGAGTAGCAGTAGAAAGGCTGCAGAAAGTGTCAGGAGCCCAGAGGAGGGGGCAAAGGAGGTGAGAGGGTGCGGGCAGGAAGTGGAGATGAAAGCGGACAACAACAGAACATGGTTAGAGAGCAGGAAAGGAGTGGAAAGGAGAATTTTTTTTTTAAAGAGATGAAAATGTTCCGTCGATATCCGGATTCGAACCCAGGACATATTATTGAATGAGAGGCGAACACCTTAACCTCTAGACCACGAGAGACTCCAAAGCATGTTCACAGGTGTGAACTGTTTTATCACCACCTTGCCGTTGTGCAACAGCAATTAATTGTGAGGCATCATAGTGAAATCAGGCGCTCGTCAAAATAATGAAATCGAAGAAACTGCCATTCTTCAGTCTGTTTGCAATTTTTAAAAAAATCCCATTTCTGTTTTTTAACACAATACCTTTGAGGTCCATTTAAAACACGTTTCTGTCTGGATTTACTGAAATAATGTTGATCTGAGGCCCAACAATGTACCTTTGCAGTTTCTAAGGACTCTCAAGCTTTGGAAGTCGCCAAACTTTGACTGCCATTTTCTTGCCAATTTACCTCAGAAACTAGACGACCCCCACCTCCTTCAATCGCAAATATCTCGACTTCTCTTCGTGATAGACGAGTATTTTTTACACCGAAAGCTAGAAAAATGAACAAACTTTAAGTTAAAATGATACAAAAAAACTCCACATGTCCAAAAAGTGACGAGTGCCTGATTCCACCACGTCGTTCGTTAGACAAGTTTTAAAATCCTAATCCAGTCGAACACGGAAACCTCTGGACCACAAGAGGTCCACCCTCCTCCTCTCTCCCCTCTCCTCTCCCTACC
>NW_004798131.1:229183-231121 GCF_000002075.1 Aplysia californica | reverse complement strand
GGGGGGGGTTGTTAACTTGAGTTACTGTGCTGTAGTTATCTATAGTGCGGTCAAACTTTCGTGGCGTAACGTATCCTCAAATATCTTTTTAACTGTTGATTCATTGTCACCCATACTTTGTGCAGCAGTTTGTATCAATTTGTCTAAACGTAATCACATTTTTCCACAACAATTGAGGCTGGATTTAAAACTTTTCTTCATTACTTTATATAAAATACTACAAATCTCCTTCACGCGGAAAATGGAACTGTTCACAGCACTTCCCGCTTCTCACACACATTTTGTATACGTATATGGTTACGTCCCACCTCACTTATGACATTTTTAATAGTCAAAACTATATAGTCACAAAATAAATTATTTTATAGTGAACACTTTTTGTCCTAAACGTTCTTAAAACGTGCGTTCATTAATGATAATCTCGAGATTAGAAAAAAAATGACAGACTTGCTTTTTAAAGTGGTATTGTCCCAGCTGTAAACCTTCTAAAAATCAGAAGAACCACCCTCTGGGATTTTTTACTAGTACATGTTATATAATAATATATATATTATATAGTCGAACCTGTGTAAAACGGCAACCCATTGGCATGGAGAAAAGTGGTCGTATAACACAGGGCGTGGCCGTCTTAGGCAGTCAAAGTGAAGAAAGCGAACCATTCCCTTCTGAGGTCCAAAACAGGGCTGATCTCAGGCATAAGACTGCCGTAAGGTTAATTCAAGAAAGGTTCTTGTTTTCTTTGGAAAAAGGGGGAGTTGGGGTGTAAGAATTAGGGCTTTGTTGTTGTGTGTGTTGTTGTTGTTTGTTGTTGTTGTTGTTGTTGTTTTTTGTTGTTGTTTTTTGTTGTTGTTGTTGTTTTCTTTTGTTTGGGTTTTTTTTTTGGGGGGGGGGTAGCTTTATTGTTGCTGATTTTGGGCAAGGTTAAAATAAACGAAATATCTTAGACGATGAAGACCGAGTGCTACGTTAAAATAAACACACGGGTCGCCATCACTCGGAGAACGAGCGACGCTTCTGTCACAAGTTCACGTTAACGTCCATTCTTACTTTGTTACAGATTAGGTCAAGAAAATATTGTGACCAGTCACCTCACATACGATTTGTGTATGAGTTGTGGGCGGGAATTTTATGACGGATCACACGCTTCCCTCGACACCAGCAGTTGAATTTTTATTGCTGCCCATTGGTCAACTTGGGTAAACAGTTAAACAGTCATTGGAAGGATTAACAATACCGGCAGGTAAATGAATTATGACAGCCCGTCCACAGCGTGAGGGGCCGATTCAAAATTTGTGACAGTGTCTCAAAGCGTCGGGCAATGAGTGACTACTCTTGGCCGTCTCCGGTAGGTAAATTTGACCGTGGCTTGAGAAAATAAGGCAGCCGCGGCCGCGTTGGACAGGTGACAGTTTTATACAGTGAAAATACATAGAAAAAAACGCAATTGGGGAAATGGAACGTGGCCGTTTGTACAGGTGGCCGTATTATACAGGTGACCGTTTGTACAGGTAGCCGTCATGGCAGGTTCGACTGGCTGTATTCCGTTGAAATGTAATATTCACAGTGCGTGAATCCCCACGTATCCTTTCATAATGCCATAAATGAGCCTGTGTTTAAATCCCCCCATTTGGTTAAAAAAATGGAGATCGATCGTGATCACCGTTGTAAAGGTTAACAGGATTTCGCGTTTCTTTTGCTAAATATACAAATAAACAAAAACAAACAAACAAACAAACAAACAAATGGATATATAAACGAAATAAAACAAAATAAAACAAAAACAAAACAAAACAAGTAAATCAAAGAAAAACCCCCTCTAAAAACGAACAAAAACCTTATCAATTATATCTCATTGTAGGATCACGAGTACATTATATTCTCCTCTCTCTTCTCTCCCACCTCCTCTCTCCTCTCTCTTCCTCCCCCTCCCTCCCCCTC
>NW_004798131.1:222679-227155 GCF_000002075.1 Aplysia californica | reverse complement strand
CGTCAGGCCTGCACCCCCTCTCCCCGGTGTTACCGACGCAGTAATGTAATTACACGTCATATTGTGTTTGTGATATGAGTATTTGTAAACCCCAAGCCGAGCTCACAAATCGTGTAGCAGTGTAGCCCCAACAGTGGCATCCTGCAGGGTTAATTATTATATTATGTGAGGCATCCCGGTGGAGTCAGGCGCTCGTCAAAATAATGGGTGGTTGGCGGGTGCTCTGGTGAGGTTTGCTTTTTTTCCCCATCAAACATCTATCGTCGCTATCTTCCCTTCTTCTTTTTTGTGTTTGTTACTCTCCTGTAGCACCTCTAATCTTCTGGCGCTCATATGACCTTATGCAGCTGTGAGCGCCGTAAAACCTCTACTAAAACTTAAACCAAAAAAATCCAGGATATGGGCATTTTTCTAGAAGTTTGGTAAATTTTCATCGAATTTTCATTGTTTTAGTGAACAGTTTTTATTTCCTTTCAAAAACACATTTCTGTCAGGATTTTACTGAAGAACGTCCATTAAAGATGCTAAATAAGGTAACTTTCCAGTTTTCAAGAACTCTAAAGTATTGAAAAGTAACAAGCTTTGATGGCCATTTTCTCCATCCCTTATTTTATCTCTGAAATCAGGAGACCCCACTTCTTTCAATCACTAATTATCTTGATTTCTATTAAAGATAGATGGCGATTTATTTTTTCATCGAGAGATAGATAAATGAACAAGCTTCATGAACATATGTGTGTGTGCCAGGAGAAAGGTCCCAGTTGTTTGAAATTTGGGATGATGAAATAAGGTCATACTCTTCCAGAAAATTTAATGCTGAACTCGCTGATTAAATTTTTTTTCTAATATCTTGAGTAGTCAAAAAAGATATGCCACATTTAGGAACACAGAGTGTGAAAACAAAGTTTGGAGAAAAACCTTATTTCTAGCATATTTTCGACCTTTGATGGAGTACAACATGTAGCAATAATGACTAATAAAAATGTTTTGACTTAAAATATTAGAAACTATTTCAATACAATATTAAGAAATGGTTTAACATGTGTTTTCTCATGAAACTGGATTTTTGAACAGGTACGACTATTTTGGCCTTTTCACCCCATTGCTCAAAAATAGCTTTGCCGTCAAGTGGGACCTTTCTCCAGGCACACATACATATTGGTGTCACAGCGCGTTGAAAATCAGGTGCTCATCAAATTTTGGGTTTGTGGAGTTATTGATATCATCTAAAAGTTTATTTATCTACCTTGCTTTTAATTTTTTTTAAATACATCCATCTATCTTGATTAGAAGTTGAGATATTTGCGATTGAGGTGGATGGGGTCATCTGGTTTCAGTGGTAAAACTGGCAAGAAAATGAACGCCAAGGTTTGGTAACTTCAGTAGATTGAGATTCCTTTAAAATTGAAAAATTGCATATTTTGTGTCTTTAGCAAACGTTTTTCAGTCAAATCCACTTTGAAATGTGTTTTTATACGAACACAAAAGGTGTTGAACTAAAATACAAACATTCGACAAAATTACCAGACTGGCGGAAACATGACTGTTTCCTTTGATTTCATTATTTTGACATCTATTATCTATTTGTGGTGGCCGAATTTTGCTATTCAAAAGGCTTTTTAATGGCTGCATCGATCGACATGGGGTTTTTCGCCAAAAGATTCTTTAAAATATTCTTCAGAGCATGACGCCCTTTTCCAGTTTTGAGACAGTTTTGCTGCAAAAAGCTAAATTTCTTTATTTCGCCGACCGCTTTTGTAGGCCGACGCTTCTGTCCCTGTAATTTTAGAACATCCGGAAGTGACATTTCGCGATGCGCGTTTTGTTTTGAGAGAGTATAGATCTAGACCTTATAATTTTTTCATCTCTCAAGATTTATTGCTCCATTCCAGTAGAGTGTAAATATAGTAGGCCAATGACGTTTAGCTGATATTAAAGCACCGGCCTAGACGGTCAGAGAACGGTTAGTATAAGAACGTATAGGCACCACCGTTCATTCCTTTCATCGAAAGGGGGCCCAGCTAGTAGAATCTACGTGTCACAGCCCGGTGAAAATCAGGCGCTTGTCAAATTTTGGGTGTGTGGAGATATTGGTATCATCTTAAAGCTTGTTCATATGTCTTGCTTTAGTAGAAAAACCTACCAAACTATCTTGAATAGAAGTCGAGATATTCGCAATTTAAGGAGGTGGGGGTAGCCTGATTTATTTTGAGGTGAAAATTAACGAGAAAGTGGCCTCCAAGTATGATGAATTCCGTAGTATTTTTGTTGCCTTTTCTCAGCGTTTTCAAGTAAAATCCACCAAAAAAAAAGAAATTAATGTGTTTTTAAATGGACAAAAAAGGTGTTGGGCCAAAAACCAAAAATTCAATTAAAATTGCCAGACTAGCGTAAAATGCTGTTTTCTTCGTTTTTGAAGAAAGTTTTTTTGACAAGCGCCTGATTTCTCCAGGATGCATCACATACAATAATTTATGAGATATCGAGAGAAGCGCCCTAACGCGTAAAGTCGCGAGGTCAGCCGCAAATAAAGCTAACGTACGTAAAGGTCTCCCACACAGTTGACAGGTGTTTATCAACGAAGTTGATCTATACATCACTATATCATCTAAACCTTCTAATTTTTTGCATCTCTCAGGATTTATTGCTTCATTCCAGTAGAGTGTAAATATAGTTGGCCAATGACTTTCAGTTGATGTTAATGCACCGATCATTCCTTTCATCGAAAGGGGGCCCAGCTAGTAGAAACATAATTCTCGAAATTAACAATGATTTCATGAGAACAGCGCATGCTCTATGCGCTTTACAATGCTATTACTGCACCTGCAGACCCTCTAAGAACACTCAGAAACATTCTCGACTTCTGTAGAGTGCAAGCTGCGGATTTCACGTACTCAAACACTTACAAACTGACAAGATCTTTCGCCGTCTAAAGCCAAGTACCCATTTCCCCGCAGGTGAAGTGAGGAAAATTCTCGTAAAGTGCCTTTCCCAAAGGACACAACGTCTAATTATGAGGTTTCACGGCGCTCGCAACTGCATATTATTATGGTCATATGAGCGCCAAGGGGTGGATGTCAACAGAGAAGTCCTTACAGGGAATCAGACTTACTCTGCTCACCTCTCTAGCTTCGACAGCACAAACTCTGCTTCGACTGTCAAGGCACTCTGGAAATAGCAGTTCACAAGAGTGTGACAAACATTCAAAAGAAGTATAGGAAATATGACGATAGTAAGTTGTAAGGATAAGGCAAGAAAAAGCAGCAGATCCCTGTTGCAGTTCAGGAACAGTTACGAGCATGACTTTGATGAATCAGCCCATTTACAATTACAATTCTACTGTGTATAAGAATAATATGTTAATGTCCCCCCCCCCTTTGGGAACAAAATGTTTGGGCTTGATATGAGAAAGCTAAACTTGTTTCATTGCGGTACATACGTGATCTTACTTTAGTTTTATAATTTTAGGTCACTTTTATAGTAGCTTGACATGTGTGGGCTAGTGTGTGTGAGTGTGTGTGTGTGTGTGTGTGTGTGTGTGTGTGTGTGTATGTATGTGTGTGTGTGTGTGTGTCTGTGTCTGTGTCTGTGTGTGTGTGTATGTGTATGTGTGTGTCTGTCTGTGTGTGTCTGGGCACACACACGCACACACCCACCCACCTACCCACACACTCATACACATACACACACACACACACATACACACACACACTCTCTCACACACGTTCACACATACATAAATGTTCACAGACATACATACACGACATGTACATAAACGTTCACATGCGAACACACACACACACACACACATACACACACACACACACATACACACACACACAAGCCCACGCACGTCAAGCTACTATAAAAGTGACCTAAAATTATTTATCTAACATAAGCTCACGTACGTACCTCAAAACAAAGAAATAAAAAAATATTGCATTTTTCCGACGATTCGGCAATTTTCGTCAATTTCTTTTTGTTTTTTGTGGCTCACCATCTTTTATGTCCTTTTGGAAATACACTTCTGTGTGGATTTTACTGGAAAAAACGTTGATTAATTTTTTTTTTCACCAAAAAAGAAGGCAAATGAACATGCTTTTAGATGATACCAGTAAACCCATAATCTACCCAAAACTTGACGAACGCCTGATTTCATTACATCGTGACATGATATCTATTTTGTACCAGAAGATCAGGGGTGTGGCAGAAAGACAGCAGTAAGTAGGAGCCAAGGAGTAGCAGTAGAAAGGCTGCAGAAAGAGTCAGGAGCCCAGAGGAGGGGGGCAAATGTGGTGAGGGGATGGGGGCAGAAAGAGGAGAAGAAAACAGACAACAGAACAATCATTGCTAGAGAGAAGGAAAAAACGTGAAAGGAGGCAATTTTAGAGAAAAATTTTTTTTCGGTCGTTACCCGGATTCGAACCCGCGACCTTTGAATGAGAGGCCAACACCGTAACCTTCAGGCCAGGAGAG
>NW_004798131.1:220210-222189 GCF_000002075.1 Aplysia californica | reverse complement strand
GAAGAAGTAGAAGAAGAAGAAGAAGAAAAAGAAGAAGAAGAAGAACAACAACAACAACAGCAACATCAGCAACAACAACAGCAGCAACAACAACAACAGCAGCAACAACAACAACAGCAGCAACAAGCATAGTGTGTGACTGATGAGTCAAACGTTGACACCACAAAAATGCCACAAGTGACATTCCAACCAACGCACGGTTTCTCCGGATCGAGTCCCATCCTTTGACGGACACATCCAATCGGGAATTTCACCGAATACTTCACGAACATTTAGGTTGCAGGTTCGGGGGTTCGAGCCGCGAGCCCGACGTTGTGTCCTTGAGAAAGGCACTTTACACGAATTTTCCCCACTTCACCCTTGTGGGATTGGGTACCCAGTCGTATGGATACGATAGTAAAACACGACGTACGATAGGGATAAGATGATAACAATAACTCCAGATGAACGAAAAAAAAGGAGCGTCTGGTTCCACAGTGTTGTAACACATATACTTCATGATAGTGAAGTAAAAAATTCGTGGTGCAACTTATCCTCAAATCTATTATCTATTTGTGGTGGCCGAATTTTGCTATTCAAAAGATTTTTCAATGGCTGCATCGATCGACATGCGGTTTTCGCCAAAAGATTCTTTAAAATATATTCTCCAGATCATGACGCCCTTCGTTTTTTCAGTTTTGACATAGTTTTGCTGCAAAAATCTAAATTTCTTTATTTCGCCGATCGCTTTTGTAAGCCGACGCTTCTGTCTCTGCAATTTTAGAAAATACACCAGGTTTGTTTATTTCAAGTCGTACTTCCGTTCGATACTGTCGCGCATAGTCGCACAATACTGAGCACTATTTTAAGTGTGCGACACGTATAGATCTAGCCTCATGTTTTCTTTTTTTACTTGGTGCTAAATTCGACTGTGATCCTTTCGTTTGATGCCCATCATCGCTTTTTTTATTGCTCCTTTCCAGTAGAGTGTAAATCAATACAGTAGGCCAATGATTTTTAGTTGATGTTAATGCACCGATCATTCCTTTCATCGAAAGGGGGCCCGGCTTGTATCTCTATAACGGCAGAATCAATGTCACCCATACTTTGCACAGCAGTTTGTCTCAATTTGTCTTAACTTAATCATATTTTTCCACAACAATTGTGGCTAGATTAAAGAACTTTTCTTCATAAACTTATACAAAATACTAGAAACCTCCTTCACGCGGAAAATAGTATTTACTGTTCACAGCACTTCCCGCTTCTCACACACATTTTGTATACGCATATGGATTACGTCACAGCTCACCTATGACACGTTTTATTGGCAAAACTAGTTACAAGAAATTAATTTTATAGTGAACATTTTTTTGCCCTAAAAGTTCTCAAAACATGCGTTCAATAAAGATAATATCGCGATGTTTAAAAATGACGGACTTGCTATTAAAAGCGATATCATCCCAGCCAGCTGAAAACCTTTTAAAATCAGTAGAAACCAGCCTTTACGATGTTTTATCAGTATCTATTAAGGAATTTCCTAAAATAGAGCTAACAGGTCTTTACAAAAATATTGATCTGTTAAGACGAATTGATACAAGTCACTGTGCAAAAGCTGGAGAGTTTATCTTTGATAGTTGATGAGATATTTGACAATGAGTCGAGACACGAATTTTTGACAGCACTATAATATTGTTTTGTCAAATGTTTCTCTGACCCCCTCTGTCCATCTTTCTAGGTCCTGTCTCTTCTTCTGTATCCATCCGATCCTTGGTTGTAGTTTGCGCTCTCCCTCTTTCTCTCTCTCTCTCTTTCTCTCTCTCTTTCTTTCTCTCCTCTCTCTCTCTCTCTCTCTCTCTCTCTCTCTCTCTCTCTCTCACACACACACACACACACACTCTCTCTCTCTGTCTCAAACATTCTCACACACACTCTCTCTCTCCCTCTCTCTCTCTCTCACACACTCTCTCTCTCTCTTTCTCCTTCCCTCTCTCTCTCTCTCT
>NW_004798131.1:216602-218166 GCF_000002075.1 Aplysia californica | reverse complement strand
CCCCCCCCTCTCGATCTCTCTCTGCTAAACCGTCTGGTGGCAGTATCGACAGATCCCCCAACAATTTCACGGGCTGCTGAAGTGAACAAAGAACCGCTGCTCCATCTCAAACAGAGATGTCTACAGTGCCACTGACTGAAGTGTCTTTAGGCCATTCCCAAAGGGGGGACATTTCTAGTTCAAGTATAGTAGAATTGTAAATGGGCTGACTCATGTCATGCTCATAACTGTGCCTGATCTACAACAGGGAACTGCTGCTATATCTTTCCTGATCCTTACTATTGTCATTATCCTCTATTTCTTTTGTATGTTTGTCACTCTCTTGTGACCTGCTATTTTGGGGTGCCTTGATAGTCGAAGCAGACTTTGCGCTGTTGAAGCTAGAGAGGTGAGCAGTCTAAGTCTGATTCCCTGTAAAGACTTTTCTGTTGACACCCACCCCTTGGCGCTCATATGACCTTAAGCAGTTGCGAGCACCGTAAAACCCTCTACTATTAAAAAAAAATAATTCAAACGGAGAAGTCTCGAGAGACAGACTGTTCATGGTTGGCTGGTCTCTGGAGCTCTGATATCGTCAATTTTTGGGCATATTAAGAAGTTTTTGGTACCAACTGAAAGGTTGTTCAATTTGCCTTGCTTTCAATAAAAGAGATATCATCAAAGATATTTACGATTGAACGAGGATGTGTCCTTGGGAAAGGCACTTTACACGAATTTTCCCCACTTCACCCAGGTGGAAATAGGTACCCGGCTATAGACAGCGAAAGATCTTGTCAGTATGTTAGTGTTTTAGCGCCTATAAATGGCTGCTTGCACTATATGCTTCCCGGTAAGTTGAGTTTGTTTCAGAATGCTTTCAGGTCTGCTGGGGTAATAGTATAGATTGTGAAGCGCATAAAGTTTGCTGTTGAGCGGGGATTTGCGCTATACAAATGCTATCTATTATCTATTATTATTATTTAGTAAAATTTGGGAGAAAATGGATGCCAAAGTTTGGAAACCTCAATAGCTTGAGAGTCCTTGAAAACTGAAAAATAACATATTCTGTGCCTTTAATCAACGTTTTCAGCAAGGTTTACAAGGAAAAATGTTTTTAAATGTTGTATATAACAGGTGTCAAGCCAAATAGCAAAGATTCGAAAAAAAATGCCCAACTGGCAGAAAAATGCCTATATTTCTTCGATTTCTCTATTTTGATTTGACGAGCGCCTGATTTCGCTATGATGCCTCACATACACATGTAGAGGACTCGATGGCTTAGCTATCTGTGTACACTGTACACACACAGAGGGGAACTCCCTGTCGTTTTCAGCCTTCCTGGAATTTCGTGTTGGGAGGCTCTTAAGCACCAGGTCCGCCTCTGAACTCACATTTTTGTCTACCTGAGTAGTTCTGTGTGTGCTGTTCTTTGTAACCTTGACCTTAAACCTTTGGACTTTTGTGACCCCGGCGTGAGACCGTGTCGAAACGGCGTGACTTGGTTCAGTCAAGCTTGAAATGTTTGATCCATCTCTGTGTCGGTTACTTTCTTTGTTTGTCCGTGTGTGTGTGTGTGTGTGTGTGT
>NW_004798131.1:212136-214316 GCF_000002075.1 Aplysia californica | reverse complement strand
ACAGCGAAACATCTAACCGCTTTCCACTGTCGCCAATCGGTGTGCTTGGTCTAGGATAAGATACATCATTAATTAATTCAAGTCTGTGCACTTTGTGAAGCGGCTGCACTGGTCTATCGATCGGCGTCGAAGTACAGTACTGTTTTCTCTTCACATTACCCTGTGTCGTTTCGCTCCACGGTTGGGGAAATCGCTGCGTGTGCACTTTTACTTTTAACAATTTGATTTCTTTATTCGTTATTCCCCATGCGTCATCCAGTGTGTGTGTGTGTGTGTGGGTGTGTGAAGGTTGGACATGTGCCACAACATTGCCTTAGGTGTGTTGCTGGTCTGGATAAACGTGTCGGCCACGTCCTTACACAGCTCAACAACACACAGGTTTCTACTTTTTAGTTTTAGTAGAGGGTTTTACGGCGCTGGCAACTGCATAAGGTCATATGAGCGCCAATGGGTGGATGTCAACAGAAAGGTCCTTACAGGGAATCAGACTTACTCTGCTCACCTCTCTAGCTTCAACAGCACAAAATCTGCTCCGACTATCAAGGCACCCCGGATATAGCAGGTCACAAGAGTGTGACAAACATACAAAAGAAGTAGAGGAAAATGACGATTGTTGGTTTTAGAATAATAATATAAAAACCGAACTTCGTTTTTTCCGTGTCATAGCCTCTGGACAAAAAGTTATTTGTGAGGCAGCGGGGTGGATTCAGGCTCTCGTCGAAATAATCAAACTGAAGAAACTTGCATTTTTCTGCAGGTTTGTGAATTTTTATCAAATTTTTGGGTTTTTTTGGCTCAACGCCTTTCATGCCGATTAAAGAACACATGTCTGTGTAGATTTTTCTGAAAAACGTTGATTTAAGGCACAAAATATGTAAATTTTCAGTTGACCTGGACTCTTAAGCTAAGGAAATTACTAATATTTGGAGGCCATTTTCTCACTAATTTTACCTCTGAAAACAGGTGACCCCCACTTCCTTCATTCGCAAATATCTCGACTAGTATTCAAGATAAATGGATATCATTTTCATCCCAATAAAGACACGTGAACAAGCGTTAAGATGATACCAATAACTCTACATGCCCAAAATTTGACGAGAGCCTGATTCCACCACGCTGCCTCACATTTATAATGCATGTACACACAGACGTAATATGACGTCAAACGGTTCCCATCTCCTCTGACACTTTTCAGACGTTTAGGGCTTTAGGGGGCGGGCTGCTTTGGATGAACCTATTATCAAGGAAACCCGGGATGAGCTGGATGTACCAGGTGACTTAGAAAAATAAAAAGTTCGACCAAAAAAATAAAATAAAAAAAACGCCTATAAAACACTAATTTATGACTATAGACACAAACACCAAAGTTTGCAGAAAAGTGGAACATCCATTCGGAATTATTATGTAATAACAGCAATACAATAAATGTGTGTGCGCCTAGAGAAAAGTACCAAAAGTCGCTCTAGACCGTTTCGAGCTACAGGCTGATAATGACAAGAATCATTAAAAAAATTTTTTTTTTTTAACCAAAATATGTTTCCATTAAACAAATTATGATAGATCGACCTTTTTTTTAACAATGTGCTCAAAGGGTTTTCATTTATTTGACTTCTAAATATTTTTATTTTGAATTATTTTGAGGGTAGGGTATAATAAAACAAAAATAATGAAAAATGCTTTTAAAAGGTGTTAAAATCTATTATTGAAGCATGTTTTCTCTTCCCTGCTACGTTGTACCCTTGCAATTCCATTCATGATATTGATACCAAATGAGCGCCAAATTGGAAATGAATTTTCCAAATATAAATACATTTTAAAAATCGTTATTTTAAAGTTTGTATGTGTTCTCACGTTTGTTAAACTTAAAAGCTTATTTTCTCAAAATTATATTTTTATACCCTACCTCTCAAAATGTGCAGTATCTCAAAAAGAACTTATGATATCTAAAACAAATTCAGAGACCCCTAGCTGTGTTCAGCATTAAATTTCCTATAAGGTACAACTCTTATCTCAAAATGGTCAAAATCCGACTTTCAGTACCATTTTTTAGGCACACACACAAATTATGACTCTACAAACAGAAATTACAAGATATCCTCTGGACACCGTCAATTTGAAGTATAGAGCACATTTTGACACGCAGAGTGAAATGACAATCAGGCGTTGACACTGCTCGGGGG
>NW_004798131.1:206341-209132 GCF_000002075.1 Aplysia californica | reverse complement strand
ACCGAACCCCCCCCCAAACAAACAAAAAAAACAAAACAAAAAGAAAACAAACAAACAAACAAAACAACACAAAACAAAAACAAACAAAAAACGCCTGGATCGAACTCATGTTCTGTGCGTGCCACAGCGAGCAGCCTTACATTACAACCACTAAACCACACTCTGATGCTGGCTTGTGCTTTTTTCCACAAAAGATAAAAGACCAGGAGATTTGGAAGAAAGAAAAAAAAAGTAAAAAAGAAGCTGAAAGAAAATAAATGAGATTTTGAAAAAAAACCCAACAACAAACAACCTTAAAAAAAGAAGATAAAAAAAAAGGATGAGACTTTGAGAAAGACGAAGAAAAAAAAAGTGAAGATTAAATGTGTGCAAACAAACTCTCAATTAAGTGACGGGTCATTACATGCAGAGCGGGTGTCCATTCTTCAGACCTCTGAGTGAAGAAGCGACAGAAGAGGACAGAGGGACACAACGAATTAACCAACAACAATTCTGTCGTTTTATAATCCCACATAAATCCTGGCTGTGAAGAGGTCCCCCCTCTATCTCAACTATCTGTCTATCCTCCGACCCTCCTGCCTCCATTGTTGGTCACAATAATCTCTACCACCAGCTCCCCAACACCCACCCCACACACCCCCGGCCGCCCCCGCACTGACACATACGACAAAACCCTCATCCAAGGACGCGCTGCTCGGAATCTCTCCCTTTGTGACGTCATAGCTCTATGACAACAATAGACGCAAAAATCCCCAAAGTTCAAATGTTCTATTTGCACTACAAAATAAATCGCAACCTCAGAACTACTTTCTTGTGGTATCTCCATCTTTTTTTAAACTGTGAAAATGTGACTTCTTTTTCTTATTAAGCTCACTCTTTGTTATGAACTGTTTTTCACTGTTATTAAAAATGGAGATACGACAAGAAAGCACTGAGGTCCTGAAAGTGAAAGGGCGGCTGGTAGGATGGAGCTAGCTCGTTTCCTTATATTGTTTCTGTCTGTCTGTCTGTCTGTCTGTCTGTCTGTCTGTCTGTCTGTCTGTCTGTCTGTCTGTCTGTCTGTCTGTCTATCTGTCTGTCTCTCTTCTTTTTCTCAAGACTAAATGAACCTTATAAGATAAGATAAGATAAGATAAGATAATACTTTATTGTCCCAGAAGGAAATTTTTCTTGGTTGTACAGGACCGTAAAACACATGTAGGTAAACATAAAAAGTTTAAATCATATATCACTCTCATTAAAATTCAATATGAAAAGAAAAGTAAAGCTGACAAATGATGTACTTATCACATCTGACGCATCGCGGTGCCAATG
Source organism: Aplysia californica (assembly GCF_000002075.1). Lineage (NCBI taxonomy): Eukaryota > Metazoa > Mollusca > Gastropoda > Aplysiida > Aplysiidae > Aplysia > Aplysia californica. The sequence continues at coordinate 207,818 of NW_004798131.1, read as the reverse complement.
TATTTCTCCTTTACTCAAACAAAATCACTACAGTATGAGCTCAGCTTGGGCCGACGTTGTGTCCTTTGGGAAAGACACTTTACACGAATTTCCCCCGTTGGCTCGGTCCTTTCGCAGACGGACGTTAAACTAGGAGGTCTCACCTCTCAAATTTTCACTTTTAAGCACAAAGGGGCTATCCGGAAAAATGCTGTTTTAAGTAAATCGAAGCTGAAGCTTTTGGTCCCTTGTTCAGTTTCTTTAAAGGACAAGGAGAGTTTTCTCTATAGCCAAACAAATATACATACCAATGAAACCAAACTTCTCCTATAGGTAGGGCAACAGCCACTTTTGGTGTAGGACAAGATTTCTGGAAACCCCCGAAATCTGGGTTAGCCCGCTTGTCCTTAAAAGCGACCAAATAACCTAATAGTGCTGATCATCACTGCCTTTCTCTCCCTGCACCAGGGTATAGGCCACGGACAAACACTTTCTCACCCTGCACCAGGGTATAGGCCACGAACAAACACCTTCCACCTTTCTCTGTCCTGGGCTAGCCTCTAGATGATATTCATATCCTCCCACTTCTCTGTACATCGATTTCTATGATTCTTCTCCAGGTCCATGCGGTCTTCCCCTTGATCTTTCACCCTGTGGCTTCCAATCCCAAACTTTCTTTGTTATGCAGCTGCCTGACTTTCTAAGAATAATATGATGTCCACAATCCATTGCCACCGCCTTCTTCCTACCTCATCTCTGACTGGGATCTGTCTTGTTTTCCCTAATACGGGATGCCCACTACGGATGGGATCGCCCGACTCGGTGCACGGGGTGCCCACTACAACTGGATCGGGCCGATCGCCCGACTCGATCGCCTGAAACTGAAAACAAACACGTTGGTTTTTGAGGTGATCGAGTCGGGCGATCGGCCCGATCCAGCTGTAGTGGGCACCGCGTAAAACACTTCCTCGTTGGTAACCCTGTTGACAGGGGAGTTAAATCCATTCCATTTCACTATTTCAGAGGATAGAACGGTTTTGCTTTGAGTTGTCAATAGCAGCTGCAGAAACCCACCCATACACACACACACCCACACCCACACACATACCGCGTCGGAGAACAACAACATTTCGCCACTTCAGAATTACAAAGTTCTATCTGACATTTCTGGGCCATTTTGAGTGACTAAGACCTTGAGATCAGAACTCAAACGCTTTATAATAATCTTACGAGTTTGAGAGAGTATATTATACCCTCTCAAACTCGTACGATTATTCGGAGTCGTTATCAAGATATTCAAAGAACTGAAATCGAAAAAGCTTGACTTGATGTGGAACTCGACAATCTTTGACGTGGAATTTCTCAAAACGAGGTACTGAGCAGATAGAGCTTTGCAGGTCTGAGGTAGCGATTTGTGAGGCAGCGTGGTGGAATCAGGCTCTCGTCAAAATAACCAAAGTGAAGAAACTTGCATTTTTCTGCAGGTTTGTGAATTTTT
>NW_004798131.1:195274-202186 GCF_000002075.1 Aplysia californica | reverse complement strand
CCCCCCCCTCTTTCCCCTTCCCACCCCGCCCACCAAAATTCCCAAACTTCCCTCGGAATAACAAAGTTCTATCTGACAGTTTTGTCCGATTTCAATTACTAAGACCATGGGTGCAGTAACCAAAATGTTCTATATGCTCTATCAAAATTGTAAGATTATTCGAAGTCATCATGAAAACATTCCAAGAATTACATTAGGAAAAAGTTGACGCGTTGTGAAAGTTGGGTTTTTTTCATGTTAAATTTCTCGAAACTAGGTACTGAGTAGATCATCATCATCATCCAGTGCCAGATCTGCGACAGACATCGGCGATCATGGTTCTCCATTCATTTCTTTGCTCGGATGCTCTTTAAAAAAAGCTACGTTTCCCTGATCTTTTCCTGTTATCCATTTGTTTAGGTTCCCTAAATAGGTTGCTCTGAGCCTGCCACTGCCTCGTTTACCTTAAATTTTGCCAGTTAGAGCTAGCTGTTCAAGACCCTTATGTCTATTTAATTCAGGTGTCCCAAAATCTGCAAATGTCGTTTCCTGATTGTTTTGAACATTAAGCGTCACACATGGGCTTCATCAAGCTCTACTTCATTTGATTTCTTTTCCTTCCTCGATATTCTCAGCAGTCTCCTAAGAAACCGCATTTCTGTCTCTTCTATTTTATTTTCACTGTCTTTAGTGATTGTCCAGCATTCACTTAGCAGATAGTACATTGTAATTCAAATTCATTGGTAAAGACTTGTTGTGAATGGTCAGGGAAGGGACATAAACGCTGAATCAATTCACGAACTTTGTGTTCGAGGAAGTTGAACAGAGTAGCAAGTCGTTTGTTGCCATGGCGTGTTAGTAAGTCGTGATATATATATAATATATATATATATATATATAAATAATTTTTTTTTCAATAACGGTGGTGTTTTACATTTTGGGAGGCGGGTATCTGACCCTATATGTTAGGTCCTCGCTCAGCGTTGTCTATGGTTGGCTGCTGGTCAGACATACTGGGGATCGAATTAGTAAGGACAAACTTACAGGGCCTTAACTTGCTTTTTTTTTTTTGGTAAGTGGATTTTTTTGGTTTGTTTTTTGGTGTTTATTTTGGTGAGTGTTTTACGGAGCTCGCAAGTCAACTGCATAAGGTCATATGAGCGTGTGGGACACATTAAACTACTCTTTCAGTTGGTAGGACATTTTGAATTTTGTCCGGGTGGCGGCCTGAGTCTACTCTTATAGATTTTGGACCACCAAGGGATCTTTAACGTCCGTAACTTGCACACGAGAGCTCTGATATTTTTCGCCCTTGTCCGAGAAGGCTAGGTGTAGATCTGTCCTACCATAACATCTGGTGTGTGACTGAAAGACAGCAGTAAGAAGGAGCCAAGGAGTAGCGGTAGAAAGGCTGCAGGAAGAGTCAGGAGTCCAGAGGATGGGGCAAATGGGGTGAGGGGGGTGGGGCAGAAAGTAGAGACGAAAGCAGATGACAGAACATTTCTAGAAATCCGGAGAGGAGGTGAAAGTAGACAATTTCTTAGAGAAAAGAAAATTTCCGTCGCTATCCGGATTGGAACCCGGGACTGACTGAATGAGAGGCGAACGCCTTATCCTCTAGGCCACGAGAGCCCCCTTGCTTATCTTGTCACCAATTTCAACAGAACTTGGGATAGATATAATTCCACCAGATGTACGTTACATTGCTCAGTATGGGGTATATCAACTCACATGTTCGAGATATGTCAAGTTTTACAAATTTCAACCAAATTTGAGTGAAACGCACCCCCCCCCCCCACACACACACCTAAAAAAACGACAAAAAACAAAAACTTAGTAACTTCTTAATAAAAATTCAACCATAAAACGTCTTTACGCATTGAAGAACAAATTTATATCAAACCGATATTTCTAAATAAACCTAGGTATGGTGGTGGTCGTGGTCAGAAATGTATGTTTCAGGTACTGACCATTTCTCTCCAGACTAGCTCCAACACGCCACTTCCAAACCACTCAACTTTCGAATTTGAAAAAAAAATAGTGGTGGTTCAGAATCGTTTAAAGGGTGCAAAATTACATTAAGGAGTCTAGCGTCAGTGTAGTTTTTTTTATTTCAGTTTTTCATTAGTTTCGTTTAGATTTAATTTAATCTTGGGCAAAGATAGTACATAACAAGATGGGCCACTCAGCCAAAAAAGTGTCCGCAGGAAGTATGCTCTTTGCTTCAGATGGCGCTGCAGTCTGTTTTGAAGCTCTCTTTCGTTTTTCCAGAAGAAGAATAGGAATAGCACCTCCTTGCGTGCGCAGATCGACTGCTGTTCATCAGCAGTTCGGGTACGTTCAGTGCGTAGTTTTAGTTTTTATTTTTATTTTAATGACCTCTCGCCTTTCATTCTAAAGTCAAATTAAACGAAGAAAACCATAACCCTTTCCTCCGGAAGAGGTTTTTTGTCAGCGTAACCATTTTAAAAAAGCGTTCTTCCGAAATTTATTCCAAAACATGCTAGTTTCACTTTTATTTTTAAAAACTCAAGTAGGGTAACTCTGTTCGCAAAGAGTGCGCTTTTGTGAAGAGGGCGCCACCAAATTTTGAGGACACTTTTTTAATTGGTTCAAAGAGAGAAGTGGCCCATCTTGTTATGTACTATCATTGTCTTGGGAAAGTCCGTCTTCTGAGACGTCTTTGCAAACAAGCGAGGCTTCCGTTCACATGCAGTGCGCACTGGTCCCACCCACAATGACTCAATGGTCGATTCTTTTGAGTCTGTTCACAGAACGGGGTACCCAGCTAGTTTTGAATAACCCTGTTGCGTATTTCTGTGTCGATTCGTTGGACATCCTGTTCAACATTGAGTTTAAACAGTTCCATTATTCGTTTCGCTAGACTCTGTCTGTCAAAAAAAAAAACCCTAGATAAAATATTGGTCGCTTTTAAGCACAAAGGGTCTCTCCCTAAAAATGCTGTTTTGAGAAAATCGAAGGTAAAGTTTTTGCCCCCGCTCAGTTTCTTTAAAAGACAAGGAAAGTTTTCTCTATAACCAAACAAATACAAGCACCAATGAAACCAAACTTCTCCTATAGGTAGGGCAATGCCCACTTTTGGTGTAGGTCAAGATTTCTGGAAACCCCCGAAATTGGGATTCGCCCGCTAGTCCTTAAAAGCGACCAATCATGATAGACTGGGTTGAAGTTGGGGAAATGCAGCTACCATTCTGGTAGCACTTAATCAGTTGCTTGCACTGTACGCTTCCCGGGAAGCTGAGAATATTTCTGAGTGTTCTATTGTCTGCTGGGGTAATGATATAGTGTAAAGCGCATAGAGCTTGCTTTAGAGCGGGAGTATGCGCTATACAAATGCTATTTATTATTTTTATTATTATTATGATGATGATGATTATTATTATCATTATTATTGTCATTATTCCGGTGTCTGATATCACTCGCTGGACAGGTGGATGGTTCATTAGTTTAGAGCAGTGCTCACCAACCTGTGTGTGTGTGTGTGTGTGTGTGTGTGTGTGTGTGTGTGTGTGTGTGTGTGTGTGTGTGTGTGTGTGTGTGTGTACACGCTCTCTCAAAATATTTCATGGTTTGTATTAATTACTTTCCTCCCTTTAGAAGTCAACAAAATCATAAACATAGTCAACCTCCCCCCCCCCCCATAAAAAACAAGAACGAGGTACACGGAAAAGAACTGGACAAAAACCTTAAAAAACAAAACAAACAATAACAACAACAAACAAAAACATTAAAAAAACAAAAGTAAGCTGTTCTCTTCTTCACGGTATATATAACTTTATTTCTCAAGCTTATTCTTACCGGTAAATAATAATATTAATAATAATAATAATAATAATAGTAATATGTGTGCAACTGAGTAACATTATTAGTGACGTTTCGGTAATTACATGACGTATACTGTAAAGGCATTATTTTTCCACATCCCGGTGCGCGCGCATATGCGTCAGTGGCATGCTCGCTCCCGCTCCCACGAGGAGTCACATTAAATAAACCCTCACGTGGTGGTGAGCTGACGTCAGCCGATACAAGCGCGCGCACGGGTGAGTCGTACATACATATCATCATGAATAAACATTAATTAATTAATTAATTAATTAGACAATGAGCGTATACCGGCCCCATAGACTTGAGTACAATATCCTAGACCGGGCACTGTCATGGCCATCACTCTTTGTTTCCTATTTAAAAAAACCCTACACACACAACCCCCCCCCCCTCCACCCACCAAAATAAAAAAAAACCCCACACACACACAAAAACCCCACCAAAAAAAAGAAAACCACACAAAAAAACCCACCAAAAAACAAACACACAAAAAAAACCCCATTGCGTTGTTGCACACTAGGCACCACGGACGCGCGAATATAGGTCAAAAACACAAGTCGTCAAACTATTGCTGGAGAGCGTTTTTTGCGCAACTTTTTGGAATCTTCTTTTTTGCCCTTTATCTGGTTTCAAACCTATCCCCAAGGTTTTATGTACCACGCATAATTTCCCAAAATTTGATCATTTTTCGCATAATTTCTGATTATTTTCCTTTATCATTCTTTGTTAAAATTAACAGAATCGCATAATTTCACACTTTTGGGCTCAGTTTGCATAATTTCAGATGTTTTTTAAATTTGTGCATAAAACCGCGGGGACAGCCAAACATAGACAGCTCGCTATTTCAGAATTACAAATTTCTCTCTGTACTGTACAGAACCTAGTTTTGAGAAATTTGACGGCAAAGATTTTCAGTTTCACATCATGTTCACCTTTTCCGAATGCAATAAATATGCTTTGAATACCTCGACAATGACTCCGAATAATCTTACGATTTTGATAGAGCAGATAGAACATACTTTGGTTTCTGACCTCATATGGTCTTAGTAACCCAAAACGGCCAAAAAATCTCAAGATAGCATTTTGTAATTTTGAGGTAGCGAAATGGCGCGTTCCATGGTATACCGGAGTGACGTCATAGTGAACCACAATGGCGTCATGGTGAACCGGAGTGACGTCATAGTGAGCCAGAATGGCGTCATGGTGAACCGGAGTGACGTCATAGTGAACCAGAATGGCGTCATGGTGAACCGGAGTGACGTCATGGGGAACCAGAGAGACGTCAAGGTATACCGGAGTGACGTCATAGTGTACCGGAGTGACGTCACGGTGAACCAGAGTGACGTCATAGTGAACCAGAATGGCGTCATGGTGAACCGGAGTGACGTCATGGGGAACCAGAGAGACGTCAAGGTATACCGGAGTGACGTCATAGTGTACCGGAGTGACGTCACGGTGAACCAGAGTGACGTCATAGTGAACCAGAGTGACGCCAGGTCGAGTGATCAGTCTCGGCTATTGTGCTACAAGTCTATGACCGGAACATGCATAATGACAACCGTTCAATCGAAAACAAAGCAACAAGGAAAGGAAAATGCAAGAAATTTTAACAAATATCATCAGAGTAGACAAGATCAATTGGAACAGCACAAAGTAAAGGAATAAATAATTAGTGAGGGAGGGAGGTGGTGCAGAGATTTATGGCAAACCGTCTGTGGCCAGTTCTGATTAATTGGGTCACACACCTTTTGTAGGCGGGGTGGGGGGGGGCTGTGTGTGTGTGTATGTGTGTGTGTGTGTGTGTGGGTGGGTGAGTGTGTGTGTGTGTGTGTGTGTGTGTGTGTGTGTGTGTGCACGCGTGTTTGTGAGCAGACGCTCGTATGTATACGACAATGAGAATATTATTATGTATCTGGCGTCCTCTACCATAAGCTAAAGGAGATAAATAAATACATGTATATCCTAATTGAGCCAAGCTTAAAAACAAAAAAAAGGAACAAAAATGAATAGAATATGAACTACAGACTGCGAGAAATGAAGAAAAGCGACTATTCACAAAGAGAGATTGTCTTTAGACAAAATAATTAGAAACATTAAATATGGAATGTCTTCAAACGTATGAACATTTTTAGCCAACCCCCCCCCCCCCACCAAAAATCTGTTTTCAGATAAGCAGGAGGAATGTCCGAGACTGTCAAGCAGTAGTGACTATCTGTCTCCTCACCACTTCTGTTGTTTTCTTCACATTCTAGAATACTTCTAGATCGAAGATCTCTTGGAAACTTTCAGTATTTCTCAAAAAATCATTTTGACAGACTGCTGTGCAAAGCGTACGGATCGGATTAACGAGTAAATTTTCTCTTTGGAAAGTGGTGGCACAGAGTTCCCACGTCGTATGGATACGATAGTAAAACACGACGTACGGATAGGGTGAAGCTAAGTCTCCACTTTCTACCCCCACCCCCTCACCTCCTTTGCCCCCTCCTTTGGGCTCCTGACTCTTTCTGCAGACTTTCTACTGTTACTCCTTGCCTCCTTCTTACTGCTGTTTTTCAGCCACACCCCTGATCTTATGGTAGGAAAGATCTACACCTAGCCTTCTCGAACAAGGGCGAAATATCTCGGAGGTCCCGTGTGCAAGTTGCGCACATTAAAGATCCCTTAGTCGTCTAAAACCGGTAAGAGTAGGCTTCGACCGCCACCCGGGCAAAAATTTCTAATTTCCTACCAAACTGAAAACGTTTCATAATGTATCCCACGCACTCGTAATATGACCGTACGCAAATGCGAGCTGCGAAAAACAATTACAAAAAAAAATAAATAAAAAAAATAAATAAATAAAACCTGATAAAAAAAATAAAGAAAAAAAGGGCGCGGGCTCTATAAAACAGAGCTACTACTTCAATGACATGGCACGAACGTACCACATAATTTCTCACTTTGTTCAACAGCCTTACGCTGACGCCTTCCATTTCCTCAAAGGAATACATTATGGCAACTAAAAAAACAACAAAAAACACAAAAAACCCCAAACAAACAAACAAACGAACAAACAAACAAACAAAAACTCCCTCAAAAAGCAACAAC
>NW_004798131.1:191967-194524 GCF_000002075.1 Aplysia californica | reverse complement strand
ATAATATTAATAATAATAGCTCATCCATCATAAATTGATGATAACCTTTGACATCTAAGAAAAAGAAAAGTTATAGACCTGGTTAGCACTCGTATGTATGGTAAAGAGAGGAAAGGAAAGGAGATTCTAGCAAGAAACATCGGGGGAATGATCACAAAAGGCCACATGACACAACTCTCGCCGCAGACAGCTGTTGACTTTCCCTTTCCTAAACTAAACTGGTGTGCTCATCTGCCTAGACCAATTACTATTACAGTTAAATGGTGAACGCTTTCTACTATTTCCTTTATTTCCCCTATTACTTTTCCACTATTTCCTTTATTTCCCCATATTACTTTTCCACTATTTCCTTTATTTCCCCATATTACTTTTCCATTATTTCCTTTATTTCCCCATATTACTTTTCCACTATTTCCTTTATTTCCCCATATTACTTTTCCACTATTTCCTTTATTTCCCCATATTTCTTTTCAACTATTTCCTTTGTTTACCCTAATTCCTTTCTACTATTTCCTTTATTTCCCCATATTACTTTTCCATTATTTCCCTTTAAAAAAACCCCCTAATTCCTTTCTACTATTTCCTTTATTTCCCCCTCTCTACCACGTACGGCTGTGCTAACCATCAGTCAGTCAAGTTATACACAGCAGAATCAAAAGGATTTTGAGGCACGATACAACATAATCAAACAATAAAATTCATATTTAGGAAACCCTTCATCAATAATGTAGCCTTAGCTACCAACAGTGAAAAGCGATTTTTTAACACTATTTACAAGTAAATAAATGAACATTTTATAAACTCTCCAATAATCCTCTTAAAAACAGAACAGGAATTGTTTAAAAAATAGGAGCAATATATATGCATGGATGCAAAGCTCTGGTAAAGGGAAACATGCAAGCCAACTGATATGTTGATGATATTTTGTCAAATGAATGTAAAATGACCACTGTCGGCAATAGAAACATAATTCTCAGCATGCATGGAATACTTCAAGTGATGGCAAACAACGTAACAAGATTATTGCCAAGGTCACAACAGAATTGCTCAAGTCACATTTTGCTGTTTTGAAATTTAAAAAAAAAAAGAAAAAGAAAAAAGAAAAAGGGATGTTTTCTTCCCAAGCTACCCCACACATCTAACTGCCTCTACTCCTCAAAACAACAATAAGAACAGACTCGCTGCTATGACAGAATGGCATCATGCAGAAGAGTTAACGCTCAGATGCTACTGGATCGTTAACAACAACAACAACAACAACAACAACAACAACAACAACAACAATACCCCCGAATGTTATGAGGAGACTAAGAGAAGACAATCTAAATAGGACCCCAAAAACTACACGGTCAAAGAGAGGAGGGAAAAGAACATTAGAATTTAAGGTACCTCAGAGAAAAAAACCAGGTCAAACAAAAGGACACCAAACCCAAGCCGACACCGCCCCCAGAGAGACATTTTAGATCTCTTCGGGGAGGATTCAGGGAGGTTGGACTGCCTCACCCGCTACCCAAGGGAGGCGGTGGCCCTGGCGAAGAGCACGCTCTTCGGGGCTCCAAACATTTCGAACGGATAGGCTACCACACACACACAACAACAACACATTTTAAAAAAGGATAACAAAGGAAAAACAAACAAAGAAACACAATGAAAAGAAAACTGTTCTTACTAAAGCCCATCTAATGTTTTGAGCAAAAATAAAAATGTCTCAATAGTTGGCGTTTTATTACATTATGGAACAATATCCCGCAATAATAATACACTAACAATACGTGTCATGACGTGATGGAATCAGGCGCTCGTCAGTTTTTGGGCATTTGGAGTCAACTCTATCATGTGAAAGCTGATTTATTTGCCTTGCTTCCAATGAAATAAACATCTATTTATCTTGAATAGTGCTCAAGATATTTGCCATTAAAGTAGGAAGTGAAGTCGTCTGGATTTAGGAGTGAAATTAGCGATAAAATGTCCGCCAAAGTTAGGTAACTCCAATAGCTAAAGAGTCTTTGAAAACTGTTCAAGACCCGTATGTCTATTCAGGTGTCCCAAAAACTGTATTTGTCGTTTCCTGAGTGTTTTAAACATTGAGCGTCCTACGTGGGCTTCATCAAGCACTACCTCATTTGATTTCTTTTCCTTCCACGATACTCTTAGCAGTCTTTGCCGGAGATAAAGAATTTAAAAAAAAATCCAAACCGACGTGGCCAACTGTGTTATGACCATGGCAAGATTGTACATCACAAGAACTCTAACACAGATTAGTAATCAATCACTTGCTACATAATGCAAATACATAAAACATATACATCATACAAATACATCATAAAATCATCATATTATTTCTTTAATCAGCGAAAGGACTAGAGTTATTTTGTTAGCAACGTCAATAACAATATATGGGCGAAGCAGAGATCTGAGATTGGGATGGCAGGAATGTAACAAAAGAACAGGCAGCCCATTCCGCACAAAACATTTCTTTAAAAAATGTAAAATGAAACAAAAATATACATCATGTATGAACAATATATTTATAACTTTGTCACATCCCCCCCCCCCA
>NW_004798131.1:190382-191863 GCF_000002075.1 Aplysia californica | reverse complement strand
TTCCCTCCCTCCTCCCTTCCAACCCAATCTCCCACAAATTAATAAAAATAACAACAACAAAACAAAAACAACAAAACAAACAAACAAAAACCAAAAAAAAAACCCCAAAACAAAAGACACCAGCACAATGTTTGGATTTCTTTGATCAAATAAGATTGTGACCAGCGAATGTATGTGGGCTCGTCTTTTCAACCGGCAGAGAGTGTTCTATAAATGGTCGCTTTTAAGGACAAGCGGGCTAACCCAGATTTCGGGGGTTTCCAGAAATCTTGATTTACACCAAAAGTGGGCATTGTCTTACCTATAGGAGGAGAAGTTTGGTTTCATTGGTGTGTATATTTGTTTGTTTATAGAGAAAACTCTCCTTGTCTTTTAAAGAAACTGAACAAGGGGCAAAAAACTTTACCTTCGATTTTCTCAAAACAGCATTTTTCGGGATAGCCCTCTTGTGCTTAAAAACGACCAAATATACGTTAGGTTGGCAAAAACCTTTATGGGGTGGGACAGTTGAGAGACGGAGGGGGAGGGGGAGAGGGAGGGTCTCAGCTACAATATCATCACCCCTCTCAACCATCTCTCGAATCATGAGACTGGAACACCCCCCCCCCCACCTTTAGCTTCCATCCAAACCTCGAAAAACAGATCATGACCCTTGACCCCCAATTCCCCACCATCTGATTCTGGTCCCAGAAAACGGACAACAAAAGTTTCCCCACACATATAGACAAACAGTCGATACCCCATGGAATGTCCATCAGTTCAAGCTACTACTACAACACCACACTTGGCGCCATGGCGAAGATGATAATAATAATAAATTGCATTTATATAGCGCATTTCCACAAAGAAGTGCTCAATGCGCTGTACAACAATACAAAGCTCCTATAATAATCCTCTTTCTCTCTCACTCTGTCTCTGTCTCTATCGTTATGATAACAATATAACGATGATGACGATGATGCAGCTGAAGAACTTGACAAAAGATGATGGCAAACATGATGACGATCTTAAACAGCGGCATTTTCGATCCAGTCTTTCCGTCTGTTCAACTCGTTAGTTCAACTGTGTGTGTATCTGCTGGACTGTCTGTCTGTTCAACTGTCTGTTCAACTGTATGTGTGTCTGTTGTACCTTGTACTGTCTGTCTGTTCAACTGTGTGTGTGTGTCTGTTGTACTGTCTGTCCGTTCAGCGATCTGTCCTATCCTACTGCTTCCATCCGTGTGCCTTGTGACCAAACATGAAGCACAACTTCTTGGGGAACCTTTCGTTCTTGGGTACGAAGGCGAAGTACCCGGCGGAACGACAGAACCTGGAGATAAACGAGATGTGTGAGACTACTACTACTACTACTACTACTACTACTACTACTACTACTACTACTACTACTACAACTACAACTACTACTACTACTACTACAACAACAACAACTACTACTACTACTACTACTACTACTACTACTACTACTACTACTACTACTAC
>NW_004798131.1:184882-186869 GCF_000002075.1 Aplysia californica | reverse complement strand
AGAGAGAGAGAGAGAGAGAGAGAAAGAGAGAGGGAGTGAGAGACATACCTACAGGCAGATACACAGAGGAGTAAACATTTCAATGACGTTAACACGTACTGCCAATCCTCCCCCGCCCGCGTGTCTTTAATCCCCACCTCTCCTCTCCTCTCCTCTCCTCCTTGTCTCCCCTCTCCTCCTCCCTGTCTTCCTCTCTCCTCCTCCCTGTTTTCCCCCCTCTCTTCCTCCCTCCCTCTCCACCTCCTCCCCCCCCCTCTCCACCTCTCTGTCTTCCCCGGCCAGCAATCACCTTGAAAGCCCCCAATTCAAACGCGGTGTGGCGACACGTAGATAATGATTAGGCTTGTTCACCTGCGCGTTAATTAGTCAATTTGCCCCGTAGACATAATACGCCGCGAGCCGCCGCCACAGAGCTCTGTCAAAGACTGCACACAAAGTGACCGACGACATAAGCCGACAGAAAAAAACCATTAAACACATCACGACGTCCCCATCCCGCGCCAAGAAGAGAATAATCAATTTACCTGGCCGATAGCCTAACGAACCACAGTCTCCCATGGTGTGATTGACAGCCCAGACCCTCTCACCGACCCCCCTGACCCCCCCCCCTACCCCCCAGGGCAGTGCAGTGCTCTGATTGAAGAGTCTTTAGGCCATTCCCAAAAGGGGGGGGGGGTATTAACATTATGTTCTTATGCACAGTAGAATTATTGTAAATGGGCAGATTTATCAATGTCATGCTCATACTGTGCCGGAACAACATAGGGGGAACTGCTGCTTTTTCCCCCCTCATCCTTACTATCGTCATTTTTTCTGTACGTCTTTTGTATGTTTGTCACTTTCTTGTGAACTGCTATTTCCGGGGTGCCTTGATAGTCGAAGCAGACATTGTGCTGTTGAGGCAAGAGAGGTGAGCAGAGTAAGCCTGATTCCCCGTTTGGACTTCTCTGTTGACATCCACCCCTTGGCGCTCATAATATGATCTTATGCAGTTGCAAGCGCTGTAAAACCTCTACTAAAACTGGTTGCTTTTAAGGACAAGCAGGCAAACCCAGATTTCGGGGATTTCCAGAAATCTTGACCAACACCAAAAGTGGGCATTGCCCTACCTATAGGAGAAGTTTGGTTTCTTTGGTGTGTATATTTGTTTGATTATAGAGAAAACTCTCCTTGTCTTCTATAGAACATGAACGAGGGGCAAAAACTTTACCTTCGATTTTCTCAAAACAGTATTTTTCGGGATAGCCCCCTTGTGCTTAAAAGCTACCAATTCACCTGGCCGTTAGCCTAATGAACCACCGTCTCCATGTGATTGACAGTCCAGACCAATTGAGTGACAGGTTTTTGCCTTCAAGGGGAGATTACTGCGTATTGCGTTCTAAAGTTTTTCCGGCCAGTTACCGTTCCTTGGCTCGTCTTCTTTTGATCCCCACAACGTAAATCATGGCTACGTTCCTAAACTCGTCTTCTTTTTTTCCCCCTTGCAACGTAAATAATTATGGATAATCGAGCGTTTTGACATGCTGTAACTGAAAAGTGGGAAGACATGGAATAACATCAAGAGGCTAGCCCAGGATAGAGAAAGGTGGAAAGTGTTTGTCCGTGGCCTATACCCTGATGCAGGGTGAGAAAAGCAATAACGAGCTTTTTGACAAGCTGCTGTAATTTTATCCGGACCTACTAAGTGAAGTTTTGTGCGTTACGCCTAATTGTTTTTGCAGACGAACCAGGCAAAGATCTGACAGAGTCGGGTCACTTCACAGGTCGCTCGCTCTTCTGTTAGGGGCGGCAAAGTAGTTCCAGTCAAAAGGACAGCGGTGACGGTGAACTAATTGACGTTGAGTCAGTGTTAGCTGCTGAGGGTTTTGTGTCTGTGTGAAGTTATTACGCCTTCTTCTCTCACACATACTGCGCAACCCTTATCTGTCTGTCTGTCTTTCTGTCTGTCTTTCTCGCCCCCTCTCTCTCTCTCTCTCTCTCTGTCTCT
>NW_004798131.1:180046-182321 GCF_000002075.1 Aplysia californica | reverse complement strand
CACAAAAAGGTATTCAGTAGATGTCCCCCACACAAAGAGGTTCTATTAAGTAGATGTCCCCCACACAAAGAGGTATTTAGTAGATGTCCCCCCACACAAAAAGGTATTCAGTAGATGTCCCCCACACAAAAAGGTATTCAGTAGATGTCCCCCACACAAAGAGGTTCTATTAAGTAGATGTCCCCCACACAAAGAGGTATTTAGTAGATGTCCCCCCACACAAAAAGGTATTCAGTAGATGTCCCCCACACAAAAAGGTATTCAGTAGATGTCCCCCACACAAAGAGGTTCTATTCAGTACTAGAGTTCGTGGCAGTGATGTCCCCCGCACAAAAAGATTCTATTTCGAATAAAACTGCAATATTTAGATTGAAACTGTAAGTTTACTGCATACAGCATTTATTTTCCCTCACTTTGGTGCTTTATAAAAAATGCAAATAGGTTACGCAGGATCGGAGTTATAGGGAAGTTTGTATTGTTGAGCATTTGGTAAACTAAATTGGTTGCCTACACCTCATGTGTAACAGCCTAAAGTTACGAGACACATCCTTCTGTCTCTATTTTTATCTCTTAATCACACTCATACATTCCACGTGGAAAGAAAAACTTGATAACAATTTTAACAAATCATCATAAATTTGGCTGACATGTGACAAGAATTATGCACCTAACATCATCATGCGCACCTTTTTCTACACTACCAGATGGCGTCAATTTGATAGACATGGCCAAGGGACAAAAAACAACAACAAACAAAAACAAACAAACAACAAAACAAAACAACAGCAAAAAACCAACCCCCCCAAAAAAACTACAACAAAACAAACAACAACCCCCCCTCCCCCACCACAAAACAAAACAAAAACAGAACAAACAAAACAGAACAATCTTAATCACACCACCACTCACCCACCATTCAAGAAAAACAAGTAGGTATAAAGATACAAAAAAAGGCAGTAAAATAGAAGAGAAAAGATAACACGAAGAGATAATATCATCATGTCGCGTTCTCTCCCCCTCTCCACACCTCCCCCACACTGGCATGCAACGGATAGGGGGCTCTCGTGGCCTAGAGGTTAAGGTGTTCGCCTCTCATTCTATAGGTCCCGGGTTCGAATCCGGGTAGCGAAGGAAATTTTTCTTCTCTAAATGGTCTCCTTTCACCTCCTTTCCTGCTCTCTAGCAATGTTTTGTTGTCTGCTTTCGTTTCCACTTTCTGCCCCCACCCCCTCACCATCTTTGCCCCCTATTCTGGGCTCCTGACTCTTTCTGCAGCCTTTCTACTGCTTCTCTTTGGCTCCTTCTTACTATTGTCTTTCAGCCAACCCCTGATTTTACGGTAGGAAAGACCTACACCTAGCCTCCACGGACAAGGGCGAAAAATCTCGGAGGTTCCGTGTTCAAGTTGCGCACGTTAAAGATCAATTGGTAGCCCAAAATCAATGAGAGTTCGCTTCGGCCGCCACTCGAGCATAATTCAAAATTTTCTAGATCTACCAACTGAAAATATTTAATGTGTCTCGCGCGTTCATATGGCCTTTTGCAGCTGCGAGGGCCGTAAAACACTTCGATCTAAAAAACAAAAACAAAAAAAAAACAAAACAACAAACAACCAACAACAACAAAATAAACAAATCAACCAAAAAAACAACAACAACCCTACCCCTATCCCTATCCCTCTATTCTACTCTGTCTCATAATGGTTGCTCATTACGGAAGTTCTCCCAAAATGGAAATAAAGCATGCTGTTGTAGATCTAGAGTTTGATAAGAGGCATCGATTGGTCCAAATCTCCTTCTTCCTCTTCTTAAAATAGTAACCGACTTCGACGAATGAAATATTTTGTATTTACACAGTTCTGCCCGAAATAAAAGGGGGTCTTATTTTTGTACTTTCTCTGAAAAACCCACGAATATTGACAGATGACAACGTTAAACTACGTCGATTATATGAAGGATCCTATAACAAAACACAGTATACGCAAGATCTGAGCATTTATGGAAAACCCGGACCACTCCATAATCGTATGATAAGAATTGGCGTCAGATTTTTTTCTATACTCAAAAGAAATCTTTCCGTCGATAACTTAATAAGAAAAGAATACGTTTCACCCAGACCGCATTTTAAAAAAGAATGGGAATACATAGATGGTGTCTTTTCGTCACGGAATGCTTCGTCATTAAGTAAACACCCGGGTAACCTGCGTCTCTCTCACTTCCCTCCACCTACACCCACATACACACACTCTCTCTCTCTCTCTCTCTCTCTCTCTCTC
>NW_004798131.1:175214-177707 GCF_000002075.1 Aplysia californica | reverse complement strand
CCCCCCCAAAAAAACAAACAAACAAACAACAACAACAAAAAACAACAAACAACCAACCAAACAACTCCATAAATATTGCCCTAACATGTGGAAAAAATGCCATTTTCTTCGATTTCATTATTTTGACGTACGCTTGATTTCCCCATGGTGCCTCACATAAATTTCATCATTTTCCCCACTACACCGTGGTGTGACGTGATATTTGTCAGAGATACCAAGGATTTTTGGGAAGCATCTCATCTCTACAGCTTTGATCCTTCTTTCAAGGTCTGCATTCAAGGTCCAGGATTCACATGCATTATACATAAATATTGACATGACCAGGGACGCATCAGTCTAATCTTTGATCAAGGCAGCGTTCAGGGAAAAAGGAGCAGAGACAGACAGAAGAAGAGTTGGAAGGACATCAAGGAATGGACAGGCCTGGAACTCAAAGACACGCTCGGGAATGCCGAAGACCGGAAGGAGAGGAGGAAGCTGGTGGCCAAATCTTCAAAAGCACCATGACGGACATCCAGTCTACGGGATAGGTGAGTCGAGGGAGTGAGTGAGTTAGTTAGTGAATGAGTGAGTGAGTGAGAGTTGTGTGAGCGAGTGAGTGAGTGAGTGAGTGAGTGAGTGAGAGCGGAAGGAAGGAAGAACGCACAAGGACGATAATCTCACCTGCATTGGAGCGATGCTTCTTGGCGGGCTTCTTCCTCTGCTCCCCCGGCACACCAGCTGCGCATGCGTACGCGGAGGTCATGTGACCCATGGACATGGCGTTTCCGGCGGGTTTGGACATGACGTCACTTCCGGGCGGGCAGCCTGGGTAGAGGTGGTGCGGGCCCTCAGAGCCGGGGGGAGGAGGGAGGTAACTCGGGCCGTGCATGGAATCTGAGGAGAAGGGGAGCAGTTGGTTGGTTTTTGTTTTTGTTTTTTGTTTTTGTTTTGTTTTTGTGCTGTTGAATATAGAGAGGTGAGCAGTGTAAGCCTGATTCCCCGTTTGGACTTCTCTGTTGACATCCACCCCTTGGCGCTCAAATGGCCTTATGCAGTTTCGAGCGCTGTAAAATTTTTTATAAAACTAAGTAAATGACAATATGTGGTGAGAGCTAGGATAACCATCTTGTTACAAGAATTCATGTGACCTTAGAGCATGCATCAGAATAGCATTGAGTTACAGTCAGGATACTGAGTATGTTTCTTGCTTAACATTATTATTGTTTATAATACTGTTCATTTATATTATGTGTGTACGTGTGTGCGTGTGTGTGCGTGTGTGTGCGTGCGTGTGTGTGTGTGTGTGTGTGTGTGTGTGTGTGTGTGTGTGTACATGGTGAAACACCAAACCAATGTGCCAGGGTCTGGACAATAAAAATACCTTTTCTTATCTAATCTTGTAACTGTGGGTGGTTGGCGGGTGCTCTGGTGTGGTTTGCTCCTTCTTTCCTATAAAAAATCTATCGTCTCTATCTCCTCTCCTTCATTGTTTGTGTTTGTTACTCTTTTGTAACGCCTCTAATCTTTGGCACTTATATGACCTTTTTGTGTTGCAAGTGCCGTAAAACTCTTACTAAAGCTTTAAAAAAAAGTCTTATAACTCACCGTCACTGATGTATCCTGAGTCCATGACGTCCATTCGGCAGGAGGAGGAGAGGGAGGAGGAAGAGGAGGAGGAGGAGGGATTTCTGGTGACGTTCACACACATGGAGATGGACAGAGAAGATGAGGGGGAGGGTGAGGAGGAGGGTAATAACGATGATGATGATGTCGATGATAACAGTTGTGATGCAGACGACGAGGGGGATTTAGTAGAGGTTGTGGAGCCCGCATGAGAGGGTCTTCTCGATGTGAAGGAGGAAGACAGGGAGGAGGAAGAGGATGAGGAGGGAGGAGTAGAGCGTGATGACATCAATGAGGAGGAGAATGAGTAGGAGGAGGAGGAGCAGGAAGAGGGAGTGAACGATGAGGAAAAGGAGGAGGAATATGAGGTTGTGGATCGGGACAAGGACTCTGTAATTGATAAGGAGACGTTTGCAGTTGATGATGATGACGACGAAGATGAAGAAAACGATGAGGAATGGAAATCTGAAGCACTGCGGTGTGGTGAAATGGGGGGACGAGGGAGGGAGGTGGAGGAGGTGGAGGAGGAGGAGGAGGGCTCGAAGGGAGGAGGAGGGATGAGTGACGGGACGGAGGAAGAGGAGGAGGAGGGAGGGGGTGAGGTGAAGGAGGCGGAGGAGGCGAGCCTCGAGGCGGAGGATCGGAAGAGGGAGGAGGCGGAGGGGGTGGTAGGGAACTCGATGTCCGGAGAGATGGAGTAGGTGCCCAGGGAGGGGATGTCCACCTGCATCTCGTTCTCTCGTTCGTACACGATCAGGTCTGGGGAGGGGGAGATGTATATACAGAGTGTGTTATATCTGGGAGAGAGAGAGACATACAGAGTGTGTCATATGTGGAGGGAGAGAGAGAGACATACACATACACTATCAGATCTGGGATATATATATA
>NW_004798131.1:167893-171590 GCF_000002075.1 Aplysia californica | reverse complement strand
CCTTCCCATCTGTATTGAAAAGAAGTCGAGAAATTTGAGATTGAAGAAGTAGGGGTCGCCTAGTTTCAGAGGTAAAATTTTTAGCAAGAAAATGGCCGTCAAAGTTTGGTAACTTCCATAGCCTTAGAGTTCTAGGAAACTGAAACTGAAAATGTATATTTTTTTGTGCGTTTAATCGACATTTTTCAGTAAAATTCAGACAAAAATGTATTTATAAATGGACATAAAAGGTGTTGCGAAAAAAATAAGTTAGAAAAAATTTCACATCTGCCTGAAAAATGCCGGGTTTTTTAATTTCATAATTTTGACGAGCGCCTGATTTCACCACGATGCCTCAGAAATAACTCTCTGCGCAAGCTCCACGCCCACTGAGACTAGATGAAGCAGCCATGAGTGAAATGAGTCAGGACAAGCTGCGACATCAGTTTCCAGGGATTCTTGCCGGACAAGAGGTTAACAGAAAGTAGACAGATGTATCTTTTACTGTTAGCCAAAGAGGTTATATTTAGGACTAGAGTCCCCCCCCCCCCCACACAAAGAGGTTATATATTTAGGACTAGAGTTCGTGGCAGTGATGTCCCATACACAAAGAGGTTATATTTGGTCGCTTTTAAGGACAAGCGGGCTAACCCAGATTTCGGGGGTTTCCAGAAATCTTGAGCTACACCAAAAGAGGGCATAGCCCTACCTATAGGAGAAGTTTGGTTTCATTGGTGTGTATATTTGTTTGATTATATAGAAACTTCTCCTTGCCTTTTAAAGAAACTGAACAAGGGGCAAAATTTTTACCTTCAACTTTCTCGAAACAGCATTTTTCGGGATAGCCCCCTTGTGCTTAAAAGCGACCATTTAGTACTAGAGTTCGTGGCAGTGATGTCCCCAACACAAAGAGGTTCTATTTAGGACTAGAGTTTGTTGCAGTGATGTCCCCCACGGGGCTGTGTACGCCCAGGTTGGGACGCTGAACCTCAAGGGCAAGACTGGTGCATTTCTCCGAGCGGTGTGTACTTTTCGAGATTCACTCTGGCACTAGAAGATGATGATGACAGGTGTCAGGAGGAATAGGTCTTTCGTATACTAGACGTAAAGTTAAGGGGTTTTTTTTGTCTTAGAAAAAAAAACACCAAACCGCCTTGTGCAGAAATCTTCCATGGCAGTTAGTGAGTACATGAAAGTTGGTGAGTTGGTCTCAGAAATCTTCCATGGCAGTTGGTGAGTACATGAAAGTTGGTGAGTACATGAAAGTTGGTGAGTTGGTCTCAGAAATCTTACATGGTAGTTGGTGAGTAGACCTCAGAAATCTTACATGGTAGTTGGTGAAAAGGCCTCAGAAATCTTACATGGTAGTTGGTGAATAGACCTCAGAAATCTTATATTGTAGTTGGTGAATAGACCTCAGAAATCTTATATGGTAGTTGGTGAATAGACCTCAGAAATCTTATATGGTAGTTGGTGAATAGACCTCAGAAATCTTATATGGTAGTTGGTGAATAGACCTCAGAAATCTTATATGGTAGTTGGTGAGTAGACCTCAGAAATCTTATATGGTAGTTGGTGAGTTGGTCTGGAAAATCTGACATGACGGTTGGTGAGTAGGCCACAGAAATCTTACATGAGGATTGTTGAGTAGGACTAAGAAATCTTACACGACAGTTGGTGAGTAGAACTCAGAAATCTTTCATGGTAGTTGGTGAATAGGCCTTAGAAATCTTACATGGCGGTTGGTGAATAGCCTCAGAAATTTTACATAGTAGTTAGTGAGTAAGTCTCAGAAATCTTACATGGTAGTTGGTGAGTAGGCCTCAGAAATTTTACATGGTAGTTGGCGGGTAGAACTAAAAAATCTTACAGTGTAGTTGGTGAGTCAGGCTTTGACGTGGAATCCGCACGAAAAACGTAAGATTAATAAGGAAGACCAAAGATGACATGGACGCGAGCGGTACAAGCGGAAAAGGAAAAGGTGGGGACTTCATGGAAACAGCTAGAAAAGGATGCACAGGACAGGCTTCGCTGGAGAAATGTTGTTGGTGGCCTATGCTCCACTGGGGGTTAAAAAGGGCAAGAGAGAGAGAGAGAGAGAGAGAGAGAGAGAGAGAGAGAGAGAGAGTTGGAGAGTAAGCCTCAGAAATCTTACACGACAGTTGCTGAGTAGACCTAAAAAAATCTTACACGACAGTAACTGAGTAGACCTAAATAATCTTACACGACGGATTGGTGAATAGGTTTCAGAAATCTTACATGAGGGTTCGTGAGTAGACGTCAGAAATCTTTCAAAGTAGACGTCAGAAAACTTATATTATGAGGGTTGGTGAATAGACCTGAAGAATCTTACACGACAGTTGGTGAGTAGTCCACAGAAAAGACGCCCTTTTCGTCAAGTGCTTTTGTCGCAACAATAAACACTGTCTTCCGGAAGGAACCGAAGCTCCACTCGGCGGGCCACATCTGGTCGAAAGTGCTCGCCCACAAGGTCACCCAACGTCCGCCTTGTGGCCATGTCCACCCCCCCCCCGCCCCCCCGACACTCTCCAACCTCCCCACGCCACGCCACTTCAGCACCCTCACCCGGATGTTCGCGAACTTTATACTGTGGTCAGAAAATCGTGACGCGACTTATCCTCAAATATCTCTTAACGGGTGACGCAATTTATCCTCAAATGTTTCTTTAACGGGTGAATCAATGTCAGCCATACTTAGCACAGCAGTTTGTATCAATTTGTCTTAAGTTAATCATATTTTTCCACAACAATTGAGGCTAGATTTTAAAAAAAACACACGTGTTTCTTTGCAAAAAAAAAATGAAAAAAAGGATTTTTTTTCGAGGAGGAGGGGGTGACATAGAAATCCCAAGCTTGCATTGTACCAGCCAGATATAGTATATGAGACAGCGTGGTGAAATCAGGCGCTTGTCGAAATAATTAAAGTTAAGAAGCTGATATTTTTTCCGCACGTTTGGGAATTTTTATCGAATTTTTGTTTTTTGACTTAGCACCTTTCCTGTCCATTAAAGAAGACTTTTCTGGGTGGATTTTACTGAAAAACTTTGATTAAAGTGTAAATGTTCAGTTTCCACGGACTCTCAAGCTTTGGAAATCAACACACTTTAACTGCCATTTTTTCGCTAGTTTTATCTCTGAAACCAGGCCACCCCCACCTCCTTCAGTTGCAAATGTCACCACTTTTATATAAGCGAGACGTGGGTTTTTTTTTTCGTAAGATAGTCAAATGAAGAAACTTTTTCTGATAATACGAATAATTCCACAGGACCAAAAAATGACGAGCGCCGGATTCCAACACGCAGTGACACCTAATGTGACATTGACATGCACGACTTTGGGAGACGCGTCTCGCGTTTGGCGCGGTATGTCGTGAAAGTCTTCGTAGCTGGCAGTTAGAAGAGTATCTAATGGCACTTCAAGTTACTTAAACACGTTTTTTGTTTGTTTGTTTGTTTGTTTGTTTGTTTGTTTGTTTGTTTGTTTGTTTGTTTGTTTGTCTGTTTTTGGAGGGCCAACGTCTGACAAGACAGACATCTTCTCTTCCTTTGTAGCCTGACACCCAAGAGCTCTTGATCCTCCAGGAACTTGGGACTTAACCCTATCCGTGCGCCCTGGGGGTCATTTTGTACCGCCAGGGGTTGTATTCTTCACATTTTAGAATACTTCTAGTACGAAGGTCTCTTTGAAACTTTCAGTAT
>NW_004798131.1:163801-165464 GCF_000002075.1 Aplysia californica | reverse complement strand
AAAAAAAAGCAACTATTAAGCAAACGAGGTCACAAACTTACGTTCGACTGAGACAAAATCTCCACGTCATATCCCTCACCCCGGGTAGGCTACCGAAAATATTTCAACGACATTCTATCTCCGGGAAAGTGCAAGCCGATTCCTCAAGGGAAGGGGGGTTCCTTACAAAAAAATGAGAACTCTTTCTTTTCCCGAGGCTCCAACTAGTCCAGGCGATGATGTGATTTTATGGCGTTTGCAACTGCATAAGGTCGTGTCCGATTCCTCCAGGGAGGGGGGTGCCTTACAAAGAAAAGAGAACTGTTACTCTTCACGGTGGCTCCCAACTTGAATCTAGTCCAGTCGATGTCCCCCCCACTTTGATTGCATCTGAGACCGCACGTGGTAGGTTCTTCTGTTTTTAGTTTTAGAGGAGGTTTTACGGCGCTCGCAACTGCAGAAGTAAGGTCATATGAGCGCACGTGGTTGATTCTTCTGTTTTAGTTTTAGTAGAAGTTTTACGGCGCTCGCAACAGCATAAGTAAGGTCATAAATATGAGCGTCATGGTTGGTTCTTCTGACTCGAGACAGACAACAATACAAGAAAAGCGCTCACGCTCACTCTCACACTCTCACTCTCGCGCTCTCACTTAGGCCGTCGTCCTTCCTCGCGACTTGGTATGGTAGGTACATCGTCATGCACGCTGGTGGGAATGATAATCATTGCTGTGCGCGGTACATGTACTTGTACAATATTAGTGTATAATTATCCACAGCACTTCCCACTTCCCGGATAGGGGAATCCCCTCAATTTTTCGTGACGTCACCACATCCGTGTTTTTGTCGTGTCCGCAGAGTTGGGCGGGGCGGGGCGGGTGGTGTGGGTTTTTTTTTGTTTTTTTTGTTTTTTGTTTGTTTCGTTTTTGGCTGGTGTTTGTTGTTGATGTTGTTGTTCTTGGTTTTACTGTTGTTATTGCAGTTGCTGTTGTTTGTTGGTGGTGGTGGTGGTTTTTGCAGTTGCTGTTGTTTGTGGGTGGTGGTGGTGGTGATGGTGGTTTTACTGTTGTTATTGCAGTTGTTGTTGTTTGTGGGTGGTGGTGGTGGTGGTGATGGTGGTTTTACTGTTGTTATTGCAGTTGCTGTTGTTTGTGGGTGGTGGTGGTGGTGGTGGTGGTTTTATCGTTGGTTTTGCAGTTGTTGTTGTTTGTTGGTTTTGTTGTTGCTGTTCTTGTTTCTACTGCTATTGCTTCTTTCTACTGCCTTTGATTTTTTTGGTTTTTGGTTATGGTATGTGTTTTACGGCGCTCGCAACTGCATAAGGTCATATAAGAGTGCGTGGGACATTTTAAACATTTTCAGTTTGGTAGGGATTAATTTTGAATTTTGAATTTTGCCTGAGTGGCGGCCCAAGCCTGCTCTTATCGATTTAAGACCACCAAGGAATATTTAACGTGCGCAACTTGTACTCGGGACCTCCGAGATTTTTTCGCCCTTATCCGAGAAGACTCAGTGTTAGATCTTACCTATCATAAGATCAGGGGTGTGCCTTAAAGACACCAGTTTATCTGTGCACCCACAGTACGAACAATTTTCTTTATCATTTTTCTTGCGAGTTACACAACTTAAAAATACAACAACATAGGTGTGTGTGTGTGTGTGTGTGTGTGTGTGTGTGTGTGTGTGT
>NW_004798131.1:161881-163040 GCF_000002075.1 Aplysia californica | reverse complement strand
CCTCGGCAATCTGGCATTTCCAAGACCGTTTGAAATAGAATAAAGGAAGGGAAAACCCACCACAGAAAAGACGGGTCAAATTTGTGTGTCAGAAGAAAGAAAGATAGACAGAATAAAATATGTAGAATAGTGCAGTCAAAAATTCGTTGCGCAACTTATCCTAAAATTGCAAAATATCTCTTTAACGGGCGATCAGTGTCACTCATACTCTGCTAATCAGTTTGCATCAATTTGTTTTCGTAACTTTATCACATTTTTCCACAACAACAGAGGCTCGATTACAAAACTTTCCTTCATAAATTTATATAAAATACTATAAATCTCCATTGTACGCAAAATATTATTGTTCACAGCATTTCCCGCTTCTCGCACACACTTTGCATGCGCATGCGCATATTTTGGCCTATGTCACAGCTTGCCAATTACACTTTTTAGTGGCAAAACTTCTTAAACGAAATTAAGTTCATAGTGAACACATTTTTCTTGCACTAAAGGTTCCCTAAACATACGTTCAATAAGCTTAATATTGCCATTAGAAAAAATGACTGACTTGCCTTTTTAAAAACGATATTGCCCGAGCTGTAAACTTTTAAAAATCTGTAGAAACCATCCACAGGGACTTTTTAAATTACTATTTATTAAGGAACTTTTTAGAATACAGTGTGCAGGAGTTTTTAAAAAGTATTCACCTGTTAAGACAAATTGATTTAAGTCATTGCCCATAAGTTGGAGAATTACGTTCAATTGTTAAGGAGGAGATATTTCACAATAAGTAGCGCCATGCATTTTTGACTGCACTATATTAGATCTAAGTCTTGTGGCAAGCCGAGAGAAAACAAAGAATGGCATTTGGCGCTCATATTGTGACCGTATGCAGTTGCGAGCACCGTAAAACCTCTACTAAATAATTTAAAAAAAAAAAGAACGGCATTCCATTTTGTGGAAGCCGTCATGCGTGTTGCAAGTTTTCCCCCAGTCAGATTTGTCTGTCTCTGTAAAAATGTTTTCACACCGCGCCAAACACGAGAAGGAGACGGGGGGAAAGCCCGTGACTTTAGTTTTTGTGGGTGGTGCGTTTTCTGGGGCAATCAAGGCTTATGTTATGTAATTGTTGGGGTTTTGGGGCGGGGTTGGGTGGGCGTGGTTGTGAAAAAAGAGG
>NW_004798131.1:156839-157969 GCF_000002075.1 Aplysia californica | reverse complement strand
GGGGGGCGCTTATTCGAGAAAAATGTTCGGTCGCTACCCGGATTCGAACACGGGACCTTTGAATGTGAGGCGAACACTTTAACCTCTAGGCCACGAGAGCCGCCCCACAACTGTTCCTAAGATTTACCACAGTTGGGAAAAGGAACGTCATATAGATCTAGATCTGCGGCAGACGGCTACCTTAAAATTGGTCGCTTTTAAGCACAAGGGGGCTATCCCGAGAAATGCTGTTTTGAGAAAATCGAAGGTAAAGCTTTTGCCCCTTGTTCGGTTTCTTTAAAAAGGAGAGTTTTCTCTATAACCAAACACATATACACATCAATTGAACTAAATTTCTCCAATACGTTGGGCAATGCCCACTTTTGGTGTAGGTCGAGATTTCTGGAAACCCTCGAAATCTGGGTTAGCCCACTAGTCCTTAAAAGTGACAAATTACACAGTTCTAACTGAATCTTGTTGTTGTTGTCGTTTTTAATTACTAAGATCATAATTTATTATGCGGTCAGAAATCAAATGTTCTATTTGATCTATCAAAATCGTAAGATTATTCGTTGACATGTACCATGATATTCAAAGAATTGCATTCGAGAAAGCTTGACATGATGTGAAACTCAAAATCTTTGACGTCAAATTAACTAGGAACTAAACAGATAGAACTTTGTCATTCTAAGGAAGCGAGATCTAGTGCCCAGTGCCTACACTTTTCATTCAATCATTTGTTTCCTTTACTGTTCATTCAATCATTAATTGTTCCCGTTACTTTTCATTCAATCATTAATTGTTGCTGTTACTTTTCATTCAATCATTAATTTGGTCACTTTTATGCACAAGAAGGCTATCCCGTAAAATGCTGTTTGGAGAAAATCGAAGGAAAAATTGTTGCTCTTTGTTCAGTTTCTTTAAAAGAAAATGAGCATTTTCTCTATAACCAAACAAATATACACACCAAAGAAACCAAACTTCTCCTATAGGTTAGGCAATGCCCTCTTTTGGTGCATGTCAAGATTTCTGGAAAATCCCGAAATCTGGGTTAGCCCGCTTGTCCTTCAAAGCGACCAATTGTACCCGTTACTTTTCATTCAATCATATGTTCCCGTTATCTTTACTAATACTAACCCACCTCCCCCTCC
>NW_004798131.1:154235-155221 GCF_000002075.1 Aplysia californica | reverse complement strand
TAATAATAATAATAATAATTTAATTGTGAAATGGAATAGGTTTAACGCCCCCATCAACACTAGTAGGTTATTTGAGAGGCGGTGCCTCTGAGTTGAACATCCGTCTCCGAAAGGACCGAGCCAAGTGGGAAATTCGGGTATAGTGCATTTCCCATGGACACATCGTCGGACCGAGCTGAGGCTCGATATAACTCTTGACGATTACAGGTCCGGTAGCCGAACCACCAGATCACTGACGTCACTTGAAGAGGGAACAGGATGTCAGCGAGAGCAAGCTTATAATAATGTAACACATCCCTGACTCCAATCTCGAGTAGAGTTGGGGAATTTAAAAAAAAATAGACATTCGGAATGGGTATGCTCGGCTACAACAGTGGTTTAACTGTCGATAAATGTGAGGCAGCGTGGTGAAATCAGGCGCTCGTCAAAACAATGAAATCAGAGAAACCAGCATTTTTCCTGGCTTTGGGCAATTTTTTTTCAGAATTTTCTTTTTTGGGGTTTTTAAAAATTTTGACTCAACACCTTTTACGTCCTTTTAAATATGCATTTCTAAGTGGATGTTACCGAAGAACGTTGATTAAAGGCACACAAGAAAGTAAAATTGCAGTTTCTAAAGACCGTCACTGCTTTCGAAGTCACCAAACTTTGTCAATTTCTTTCTCGATATTGTTACCTCAGAAACCAGACGGCGCGCGCTCATATCTCGGACTCGCAACCGTAAGGTCGTGGGTTCGAATCCCGTCAAGGGCCCGACGTTGTGTGTGTCCTTGAGAAAGGCACTTTACACGAATTTTCCTCACTTCACCCAGGTGGGAATGGGTACCCGGCTATAGACAGCGAAAGATCTTGTCAGTATGTTAGTGTTTGAGCGCTTAATCAGCTGCTTGCACTGTATGCTTCCCGGGAAGCTGAGAATGTTTCGGAGTGTTCTATGGTCTGCTGGGGTAATAATATAGTGTAAAGCGCATAGAGCCTGCTGTTGA
>NW_004798131.1:151474-154135 GCF_000002075.1 Aplysia californica | reverse complement strand
GGGTAATAATATAGTGTAAAGCGCATAGAGCCTGCTGTTGAGCGGGGATTTGCGCTATACAAATGCTATCTATTATTATTATTATTATATGACCTTACGCAGTTGCGAGCGCCGTAAAACCATATACTACTACTACTACTACTACTAAACCAGACGACCCCGGCCTCCTTCAATCACAAATATCCAGACTTCTGTTCAAGACATAAAGGTGTTTTTTTGTCCATCGAAAGCAGGACAAATGAACAAGTTTAAGATAAACCAACAACTTCACATGCCCAAAAATTGACGAGCGGCTGATTCCACCGCGTCGTGACATAAATGTGAGGCAGCGTGGTGGAATCAGGCTCTCGTCAATTTTTGGACATGTAGAGTCATTGGTATCACCTTAAAGCTTGTTCACTTGTCTTTATTTGGATGGAAAAAATATCCATTTATCTTGAATACAAGTCGAGATATTTGCGTAAGAAGGAGGTGGGGGTCGCCTGTTTTCAGAGGTAAAATTAGTGAGAAAATGGCCGCCAAAGATTAGTTATTTCCTTAGTTTAAGAGTCCGTGATAAGTGAAAATTTACATTTTTTGTGCCTCTTAATCAACGTTTTTCAGAAAAAACTCACACAGAAATGAATTCTTTAATGGGCATGAAAGGTGCTGAGCCAAAAAAACAAAACAAAAATTCGTTAAAAATTCACAAACCTACAGAAAAAAAACAAGTTTCTTCACTTTGATTATTTTAACGAGCGGCTGATTCCACCACGTCGTGACACAAATGCTTTCAAACAAAAGGACAAGAAAACAGACAAAAGGCAAATGAAGTAAACTATTATATAAGGGACAGGGACATCGGGTCGGTCCCGGAGATCCGGAGATCCTTTTATAGCTAGCCGGGGACCGCTGCAGATCCTTAAAAAATAATCCCTGGGTCAAGAACGAGGTCACGGACGAGGTCAAGGAAGAGGTCAAGGAAGAGGTCAAGGACGTTTGAACAATGCCGGGTCTGCTGCGTCACAACACTACCTCAGAACTACAAAGTTTCCATCTGCACAGTACCTAGTTTTGAGAAATTTGACGTAGTGTGAGGTTGGCGGGTGCTCTGGTGTGGTTTGCTCCTTCTTTCCTGTCAAACACCTATCAAGCATCATCCTTATGTACCCCGTCCTTCTTTTTTGTGTTTGTTACTCTCTTGTAACACCCCAAATCTTCGGCACTTATATGACCTTATTGTGTTGTAAGTGCCGTAAAACACTTACTAAAACTAAACAAAAATTTGACGTAAACAATATTTTGAGCTTCACAATAAATATGTCAAGCTTTTTCGAGTGCAATTCTTTTGAAATAATATCTTGATAACGACTCCGAATAATCTTACTTACAATTTTGATCAAGCAGACAGAATATTTACTTGGTTTCTGACCTTATGGTCTTACTAGTAACTTAAAATTGTTTTTAAAAAATTTAAAAAAAAGAAGTCAGATAGGACTTCGTAATTCTGAGGTAACGACAACACAGCGTAATACAAGCCTATCTCGCACACGTGAGAAATACGGTGTCGTCCTTTTCTGTTTTCTGGAGGGTCAATATAACAATAAATAACGTTATACTTGCATTTCTATAGCGCATTTCCATGCTCTACAGCATGCTGTATTATGTGGTTTACAACTGGTCGCTTTTAACCCAATGAGTACGCCCTGGGGTAAGTTTGTACCCCCGGGGTTGTATTCTTCACATTTTAGAATACTTCTAGTTCGAAGATCTCTTTGAAACTTTTAGTATTTCTCAAAAAAATCATTTTGACAGACTGCTATGCAAAGCGTACGGGCCGGATTAATGAGTAATTTCCTCTTTGGAAAGTGGTGGCACAGAGTTCCCCACGTCGTATGGATACGATAGTAAAACACAACGTACGGATAGGGTTAAGAACAAGCGGGCTAACCCAGATTTATGGGGTTTCCAGAAATCTTGACCTAAACCAAAAGTGGGCATTACCCTACCTATAGGAGAAGTTTGGTTTCATTGGTGCGTATATTTGTTTGGACATAGAGAAAACTCTCCTTGTCTTTCAAAGAGACTGAATAAGGATCCAAAACAATGACTTACATCTATAATCCTGGAATTTCTATCTGCTATTACAGTTACTTGTTATACTAAGTTTGCACGTAATACACTATTGGATACCACCATACGCACTTTTTTTTCTACAAATCAGATGGCGTCAATCTCCTAATATAAAAGAGCAAGGGATAAAAAGCAAAGCTTCCCACTCGGGAATCGAACTCGGGTCGCTACGCCACAACAATGCCTGTACACAGTTTCAGGGAGGAGGGGGGGGGGACACCTGAATGGACAAGAATGCCTTGAACATCTTGCTCTTACTGAAAAAACAAAAGGCAAAAGAGCCAGGGGCAGATCAAGAACAATGTACTTCAAGAACTTGGACCGATGGGTGTCGGGGAAAGACCGGCGCAATAATAATACGTTGGGTTTTTTTGGGGGTTTAAAAAAAAAAGAAGAGATTCCGAGCAGAGAAATGAATGGCGAGCTATGATCGCCGATGTCTTTTTCACACACCGTACTTGATGATGATGATGATGATGATGATGATGATGATGATGATGATGATGATGATGATGATGATGATGATGATGATGATGATGATGATGATGA
>NW_004798131.1:147202-148386 GCF_000002075.1 Aplysia californica | reverse complement strand
ACAAACATAAAAAAGAAGAAGGGGAGATAAGGACGATAGATGTTTGATAGGAAAGAAGGAGCAAACCACACCAGAGCACCCGCCAACCACCCACTCGGCTACCTGCGTAATACGAGCGACAGAACTAGATCTAGATCTAGATCTACAGCATTCAGATCAGCATCGGCGTACTTTTGGCAACAACACATTTTTGTACTTGCTTTTTTCTGATACCAGAAAAGGGAGAAAAAAATCTACCAATCCATACTAATATCCTGAACTATAATAAACACTGTCCATGGCGAGATATAAGAAAAGGGGGAAAAAACCCCAAAAAACCCACCCCCCCCCCCCAAAAAAAAACCCCCCCCAACAACAACAACAACAAAAAACACAACAAAAAAACACCCAAAAATAAATAAATAAATGAATACCAAAAAATAATGAATAAATACATGAATAAATAAATTAATAATATACAAACAAATCTAAATAAATAAATATATAAATAAATAAAATAAATTACAAAAACCAACAAAGCAAATCAACAATGCCACAAGCGATCAAAAAGCAAATTGTTAAAACAAATACAAACGCATAATACACACATACTTGTACAACCAAAAGAAAACAACTGTTGATTCATTCTGAACGATTTGTCGTCAAGAATCAGGAGATTACCGCATGCAGCTTGAACTCGGAAGAAAAAATATCCTATCGATGCCTCTGGGTGCAGCCCATGAAATTTTCCACACGCTCAAGCAGGGATACCCATGGCCTTATTAATCAATGTGCATGTTATTGCCAGCGACGTAAAACTTACTTACCAATCGTGCAACGGGGTGGGTCGGTCTGTCGGTCGGTCGGCCAATAATCATTATTGTATTATCTCGCCCCGGAAAGCCGATTCATGAACCAGTTTGACAAGGGGCCAAGACGGATGTGGGAAAAGTCCACTGCAGTTAAGCTTGGCTACCCGAGCTGACGATCGTTGGACCCACATGTTTTTCTAGGAAGTCGCCATTTATATTTATCTCCCCTGCGTTTTGGGTCCATGCACGGCGCGCTAAAAATAGTAGCGGGTTAGGCCTAGTCGGTCTGTTCTAAATATTGATGTGCATGTCCGACATTTGTGTCAATGGTCTCGAGACCGGGGGCACCACAGGCGGGTAGAAACCCTGTTAACCGGATAACGTTTTGGGGTG
>NW_004798131.1:143834-144854 GCF_000002075.1 Aplysia californica | reverse complement strand
GGGTTGTGGAGTTATTGGTATTGTCTTAAAGCTTGTGCATTTGTGTAGGCCCTACTTTTCGGTGAAAATAAAAATACCCATCTATATTGAAAAAAGTGTCCAGATATTTATGATTGAAGGAGGTGGAGGTTGTCTGGTTTCAGAGGTAAAATTAGCGAAAAATGGGCCGCAAAAGATTGATGACTTCCAAAGTCTGAGAGATCTTGGAAACTGAAAATTTACATTTTTGGTGTGCTTTTAATCAACGGTTTTCAGAAAAATCGACACAGAGAAGTGGTTTAAATGGACATGAAAGGTGTTGAGCCAAAAAAAAGCACATAAAAAAATAATATTGTCAAACGGCCAGTAAAATGCAGTTTTCGTTGATTTCTTTATTTTGACGAGCGCCTGATTTCACCACGATGCCTCACTAATATTGTTATCAAGAGGAGATCCCACCCCAAGGAGATGGGATATAGCTAGACAGAAGTGGAGACTCTTGTCAAGGACAGAAGTAGATGGAGACTATAGCCCAGGATAGAGGTGGAGACTATAGCCCAGTATAGAGGTGGAGACTATAGCCCAGGACAGAAGTAGATGGAGACTATAGCCCAGGATAGAGGATTGTGAGAATGTTATCACAACTTGGTCAAATTCGTGATCGCTTGGAGTAACTTCACCGCATTGTGAAGAGCCCCAGGGGATATAAATAGCTTCAAAGTTTTCCTTCCCTCTTCTACCCCTCATTCTCTTCCTCGTTCTTGTTGTTGTTGTCGTTGCTATAACGGTTGTAGATTTTACTGCTGCTGCTGCAGCAACAATAATAACACCATTAACAACGATGACAATAACTACAACAACAACATTAACGACAACAGCAACAACAATAGCAAAAACATTAACAACAACAATAGCAAAAACATTTACAACAACATTAACATCAATAAAATAACAACAACGACATCAACAACAACATTAACAACAACAACAACAACAACAACAACAACAACAACATCAACAACAACATCAACAACAGCAGCA
>NW_004798131.1:141885-143362 GCF_000002075.1 Aplysia californica | reverse complement strand
TCTCTCTCTCTCTCTCTGTCTGTCTCTTTCTCTTTTTCGCTCTCTCTTACTTTCTAACTCTGCCTAGGGCTCGGTTGTCATTGCAAACTCTTAAGTATTCCACGTTGTTCCCTGTGTCATATAAAAACTTAATTCTCACAAAAATCCTCAGATTCAATCATAGAGACACCAAAGGGCAATAAGCGGAAATGAGTTGAATGGACGGGGCGGGACGGGCGTGGGGGGCGGGAAAGTGGGGAAGAGAAAGAGGGAGAGAAAGAGAGAGAGGAAGAGAGAGAGAGAGAGAGAGAGAGAGAGAGAGAGAGAGAGAGAGAGATTATAGGGCCTATACATTTTTTTTAAATTAATTTTTTTTATATAAGTGGTTTACGGCACTCGCAACAGCATAAGGTCATATGCTCGCGCGGGACATATTTAACATTTTCAGTTGGTAGGAACTTTCGAATTTTTTCCGGATGGCGGCCCAAGCCTACTCTTATCAATGCCGGTATATATGCAGCAATATGTGGGAGGCAGCGGGGTGGAACCAGGCACTCGTCAGTAATGTAATAAAAACAAGGGAATCAGCATTTTCCTGGCCGTTTGGGAAACTTTTTTTCTCGAAGTTTAATAATTTAGCTCAACACCTTTTATGTCCATTAAAAAATACATTTCTGTGTGGGTTTTTACTGACAGTAAAGCTGTATATATGTAGATCTAACACATATTATTTCATTCTAGATCCTCCAAACATCTTGAATATTGTGTAATAATACATTGATATATGACCTTACGCAGTTGTGAGCGCCGTAAAACACTACCAGAACAAACACTGAAATATATCATTCTTGATTCTCCAGATATTTTGAATATTGTGTTATACATCGATATATCTTTCTTGATTCTCCCAATATCTTGAATATTGTGTAATACATCGATATATTATATCACGCGCTCATATGACCTTACGCAGTTGCGAGCGCCGTAAAACACTACCAAAACAAACACTGATATATCATTCTTGAATCTCCAAATATTTTGAATATCGCGTAACACATCTATATATCATTCTTGATTTTCCAAATATTTTGAATATTTTGTAATACATTGATATATCACGCGCTCATATGACCTTACGCAGTTGCGAGCGCCGTAAAACACTACCAAAACAAACACTGATATATCATTCTTGACTCTCCGAATATTTTGAATATTGCGTAACACATCGATATATCATTCTTGATTCTCCAAATATTTTGAATATTGTGTAATACATCGATATATCATTCTTGATTCTCCAAATATTTTGAATATCGCGTAATACATCGATATATCATTCTTGATTCTCCAGATATTTTGAATATTGTGTAATACATCGATATATCATTCTTGATTCTCCAAATATTTTGAATATCGCGTAATACATCGATATATCATTCTTGATTCTCCAGATATTTTGAATATTGTGTAATACATCGATATATCATTCTTGATTCTC
>NW_004798131.1:136427-138547 GCF_000002075.1 Aplysia californica | reverse complement strand
GTTGCTTTTTTGTTGTTGTTTGAAAATAAGATTTTCTTTGAAAGTGAAAAATGTACATTTATATTTTTCTTCTAGCAAAACAAAATATCTTGACATGGCACAATAAATATTTTTCAGCGCAAGTTTTGGAAATGAGACTTTTCATTTTTCACTTTTTTCCACTCACAAATTGGGGGGTAGGGGCGGAGACAAAAAAGAAGTCGGGGGTGGGGAGGGGGGGGGGGGGGGGGGGGGGGGGGGGGGGAGAGGAGGGGTTGACGGGACGGTTAGCATTTCGTTGTGAAATCTACATTTAACTAGCAATAATTTTCACTGACTTTAAAATCTATATTTATTAACTAACAAGCAACATTTTTCCACTGCCTTGCGTAATACAGTCTTGATAATGTTTCTCAATTATTTCTTGAACGAGAGTAAATAATATAATCTATATAATTGTTTTGCTGTGGATTCTGTGAGGATTTGGGGGGGGGGGGGCAGTTTGTTAGTTTCGCTTTTATAGTTTTTCTCACAAGTAGGGTAACTCTGTTCGCAAAGTCCGGACTTTTTCGAAGATGGTGCCACAGGATTTTGAGAACACTTTTTTAATTGGCTCAAAGAGAGGATCGAGTGAACTACGCGTATCTTGTTATACACGATCTTTGTACTCAGCTAGTATATTTAAATAAGCCCATCAAATGATTCGAACCATCCGCTATTTTCATCTCAGTTTACTGAATGGTGGTAGGCTAAAGATCAAGGGACAGGCACAGAGAAGCGCGATCACATGACCTTATGCAGTTGTGAACGCCGTAAAACACTTCAGGAGGGGGGCTGGTTTATAAACCTATCTCGTAACTATGACCTTTCAGATAAAACCTTGTAGC
Source organism: Aplysia californica (assembly GCF_000002075.1). Lineage (NCBI taxonomy): Eukaryota > Metazoa > Mollusca > Gastropoda > Aplysiida > Aplysiidae > Aplysia > Aplysia californica. The sequence continues at coordinate 137,681 of NW_004798131.1, read as the reverse complement.
AAGGAGGTATAGCAGGAAAACATCTCTAAAAATATATTTTTAAAAAAATTTAAGTCTACAGTTACCATGGTAAAGGTAGCCATATTGAAAATAAACAAGTTTCATAAAAGTAAAAAGGATTGTATATTTACCTACCAAATATGTTCACATTTGGTAACTTGATAGATACTCAGTACAAAATTTTGTACAGTTGGGATTTTGGATATCTTGAAGAGGAAAAATTTTAGAGATGGATAACTACTGACCTACTCATTCATGCCTCTGAATTCGATTACATAATCATCCATGTAACTCACTTATAAATGTATCAATTTGCTTTTCCACCTGTATGAAGTTAGGTTATGGTGTGAATAACAGGCCCTGAAAGTTTCATTTGAATCAAATAGAAAATTTAAAAAGTAGATGAGAAAAACTATCAAAACTTGAAGTTTTGAGAAAATACGACATTTTGTTACATAATAGCTAAAAAAAAAAGGTGTTCAAGGACAGAACATCTGAAAGATGATGATTGTAACACAAAGAGTATGCATTTTTTTAGATTTACAAGTGATGGGAGTATTAAAATTAAGGTAAAGAGTCCTGATACCATAAATTAACCCCCAAATCGCCAACTTTAATAAAACCATGCAGCCCCTCCCCTTAACAAAACAAAACCAACCCCCCCCCCAAAAAAAAAAGACCCAGAGAAACGCATTTAGAAAATGGACGTGGAAACACCATCAGAACAATGTGGAAGCCTTTTGAGAACATCTGCGCTCGACAAATGAATGGAAAACCCCCATAGTCGCCATGTCTTAGTTGTTTTAGTAGAGGTTTTGCGGCGCTCGCAACTGTAAAGGTCACATGAGCGCCAGAAGTTTAGAGATGTTACAAAGGAGTAACAAACATAAAAAAGAAGAAGGGGGGATAAGGACGATTGATGTTTGATAGGAAAGAAGAAGCAAACCACACCAGAGCACTCGCCAACCACCCACACGCCAGAAGTTTAGAGATGTTACAAGGGAGTAACAAACATAAAAAGAGAAGAAGGGGAGATAAGGACGATAGATGTTAGATAGGAAAGAATAACTAGAAGTAAACCACACCAGAGCACCCGCCAACCACCCACCTCGTCGCCTTTGTCTGTTTTAGAGCTAGCACTTTCTGATAAGCATGGATTATATCATGGATTAAATTTATTTGGTCACAGGAATAATTAGGCGAAGATTACTCTATCAAAATTATGACATAAGAGAGAGAGAGAGAGAGAGAGAG
>NW_004798131.1:132006-134670 GCF_000002075.1 Aplysia californica | reverse complement strand
TGTGTGTGGGTACATGAGAGGTTTTGGTAGGGGGAGAGTGTGAGCGTATGTGTGTAGATGTGTATCTGTGTGTGTGTGTATGTGTGTGTCTGTCCGTGTGTGCCGGGAAGGGGAGGGGGACGGGGAAGGGGAGGGGGAGGGGTTGTCATTAAGGAACGATATTTCTGAGGTGAGTACCACAGATGAAGTAAAAGGTTATCTACAGAGCACACGCAGAGATAGACAGAATGTCTGACTGACTGACTGACTGAATGACTGACTGTTTGACTGACTAACTGGTTAACTGAATGACTGCCTGCCTGCCTGACTGATTGACTGACTGACTGTTTGACTGAATGACTGACCGACTGACTGACTGACGGATTGACTGCCTGTCTGACTGACTGTCTGTTTGACTGACTGACTGATTGACTAACTGGCTGACTGCCTGTTTGACTGACTGACTGATTGACTAACTGGCTGTCTATCTGAATGACAGACTGGCTCGCTGACTGACTGTCTGACTCCAGCTTGTTATACGATCGCGGCACCACAATGCACGTTTTAACTAAGGATACGACACAGACGATAAGGCTTAAGGAAGACGACACGACACAACAACGACATGACGATGCGCTATTTAGCTTAAACCACGACACGAAAACAATGATTACAAAGGCAACCAAAGACGATGACGACGATACTGCACCGATACGACACGACAACGATACGACGATGACGAAACGAGCACACCGATACAAAACGACAACGATACGACGATGACGGAGCACGCACGACGAAACTAGTACAACCATACCACGACGAAACGAGAACAACAACTACACGTCGACGACGATAACGACCACAACGATACGACCACGACGACAACGATACAATGACGACAGCGATATGACGACGAAATGACGATGCACGATGCAACAAGTAGAGGAAGGTACGCACCGTCTTTCGATGCCACTCGTGGGTGGTGAGGAGTGTGGGCGGTTGGCGGGTGGCGGGGAGTTGAGGAGTTTGTAGCGCGCAACCTGAGGCCCTAAGCACACAAACAAGATGAAGGGGGGAAAGTGCGTCGTCGACGCAAGCGCAACAGAGATGAAAGTGGTGTTGGCGGCGGTGGTGGTGGTGGTGGTGGTGGTTGTTGTTGATAAAGACGGTGCCCGGAGGAGGTATATGGAGGTATACACAATAGCGCTGCTCCTTCCCTCCTTTTCCTCTCATACGTATGTTGATAAAGACGGCGCCTAGAGGAGGTATAAGGAGGTATAGCCCACACAATAGCACTCCTCCCTCCTCCTCTCACTTGTACGTTGTTGTTGTTGATAAAGAGGGTGCCTAGAGGAGGTATACGGAGGTATACACCCAATAGCACTCCTCCCTCCTCCTCTCACTTGTACGTTGTTGTTGTTGTTGATAAAGAGGGTGCCTAGAGGAGGTGTACGGAGGTATACACCCAATAGCATTCCTCCCTCCTCCTCTCACTTGTACGTTGTTGTTGATAAAGAGGGTGCCTAGAGGAGGTATACGGAGGTATACACACAATAGCACTGCTCTCTCCCTCCTCCCTCCTGTCACACATACGTAATACGTACAAACACACACACGAAAACGCGCGCACGCACATACACGCACACGCGTCTGATCGTCGACCTTATCTCCTTCTCCCTCTCCTCCTCCTTCGCCTCCTCCTCCTCCTCCTCCTCCTCCCGGCCCGCCTCACGCGGACGAGTGTAGTTGCGGTCTTCGAAGAGTTGAATTCTCCGAAAAACCACTGGGAATCCGAAAGATCCTGTTGGCGATCCGAAAGTTCGTCCAAGGTCACGATTTGTCGGCCGTGGCAGAAGCAGTAAAGTTGACCTGTGCGGATTCGGGACAATCAAACACACCACTCACTTCTACTCAACCGACCAAAAAAGCTCCCCGTGGTCTCTTGTAAGTTAGCGGCTTGTAGCATTCCTTATTGCTCGAGTCTAGTAGATCTATACTCTCTATACTTTCCATCAGCAGCAGGGAGAGACGGAAGGGAGGGAGGAGGAGGGAGGGAGGGAGAGGGAGAGAGAGAAAGAGAGGGACGGGGACAGAGACAGAAAGAATCGCGCGAATTACGACAAACTAGGTCAGAATAATACTACACGAAGTCGTTTTTCCCACGATAGTTGTGCCACCGTGACGTCGGAAGTGTAGTGGGAAAGAAAAGTACGAGGCTGGTACTGGTTGCGTATTGCTCCGCGGCGGCATCAACGAGAGGTTATAGGTCACAGGCTTAGATCACAGCTCCATTAGTACAGGCGGCTGGCATAGTCACGTGACACAAGCCAAAGACACAACCAGGCCTGTGACAGTCGTTGCCTCCGTCACACCAAACGGGTGGCAACTGGAAGGGGATTCCCCTTCTGAGAGCGTTCGGAATCTGATTGGTCGAGGCGTTGTCCAATTGCATTGAGTTATGGTGCTGGATCGATTGAAATTGTGCTGGTCTCGTCGGGTCACAATGAAATGCCTTTCGGTGTCTGTCTGTTGGGGATGAGGGTTGTAGTGTGTGTGTGTGTGTGTGTGTGTGTGTGTGTGTGTGTTTTCTTTTTTTTTCTTCTTTGAGAGAGAGAGAGAGAGGTAGAAAGACAGATAGAGAGACAGAGGGACGGATATACAGACACGTGCGCGCGCGTGCAC
>NW_004798131.1:129782-131058 GCF_000002075.1 Aplysia californica | reverse complement strand
GAGGGAGAGAAGTACTTTGTAGACGGGCCTTCAAGCAAAGTTAGTCGACACAGAAGCAAGATTAATTCAGACAATCTATCTAAAATAACCAGCTAGCCTAGAGAAATAGAAAACAGAATATACATGTCACTGTATATAATTATTATAACGTCCAATTATATTTGTTATTGTCATGTATCCCAACCGACCAAAGTCTCTCACATGAACTGACCTTCTTTCTCAGAGGGACGAAAGCAGAGTGGCAGTTTATTATCTCTACTGGATTACTTACACCGCTCTGTCTCTTACTTGTTCTCTGTCTGTCTGTCTGTCTGTCTGTCTGTCTGTCTGTCTGTCTGTCTGTCTGTCTGTCTGTCTGTCTGTCTGTCTGTATGTCTGTCTGTCTGTCCCTGATCTCACTCTCTCTCTCTCTCTCTCTCTCTCCCCCTCTCTCTCCCATCTCCCCCTTTCTTTCTTTCTTCCTTTCTTTATCTCTCTGTCTCTAATTTTCTCCAAGGCTCCCTCCTCTCTCCCAGTCTGTCGATTGGTCTGTCTGTCTGTTTGTCTGTCTGTTTGTCTGTCTGTCTGTCTGCCTGTTTGTCTGTTTCGCTCTCTGCCTGTCCTTGTGGCCCGGGTGCTCGAAAAAGGTAATCATAATTATTATGCGCGCGCGTGTGTACGTGTGTTCGAGTGTGTGTGAGTGTGTGTGTGTGTGTGTGTGTTTGTGTGTGTGTTTGTGTGTGTGTGTTGGTGTGTGTTGGTGTGTTGGTGTGTGTGTGTGTGTTGGTGTGTGAGTGTGCGTATGTGTGTGCATATTATTTATTATGTGTGAATTTGTGTGTGTACATGTGTGTGTGTGTGTGTGTGTCTGTGTGTGTGTGTGTGTGTGTGTGTGTGTGTGTGTGTGCAGTGTGTGTGTATGTGTGTGTGTGTGTGCAGTGTATGCAGTGCGTATGTGTGTTCAGAGAGGGGGAAGAGTGAGGTTATGTGTGTGTGTAATTAAGTGTTTGCTAGTTGCGTCTATGTGTAGCCTATTATATCATTGCTTGCATATTATTATTGCTTGTTTGCATGTTAGTGTGTTTGCCTGCGTGCGCGGCGGAAAAAGAAGGGTGTGGTGGTATATTCTTATTCTTATTCTACTCTTTCATCAACTTTTCTTTAAATTTTCTCATTGATTCTGTTTTTCTTTTATGTTCGATGTTGATTTACGAGAGAGAGAGAGAGAGAGAGAGAGAGAGAGAGAGACAGAGAGAGAAATTAAGAGAGAGAGAGAGAGAAATAGAGAGAGAGAGAG
>NW_004798131.1:124940-128936 GCF_000002075.1 Aplysia californica | reverse complement strand
GGCAAAGGAGGTGAGGGGGTGGGGCAGAAAGTGGAAATGAAAGCAGACAACAGAACATTGTTAGAGATCAGGAAAGGATGGGAAAGGAGACAATTTTAGAGAAGAAAATTTTTTGGTCGCTACCCGGAATCGAACCCGGGACCTTTGAATGAGAGGCCAACACCTTAACCTCTAGGCCACGAGAGCCCCCTGGTAGGCCTCGCACAGCGTTAAGCACAAACTACAAACTAGTTCCCCTTGATTTGAAAATTTCACGTCAGTAGAAGTGGTTATTGTCGCTCCTTGCAATGACACAAGCTTGGTATTATGTTGTGTGCATTGATAGAGGCAATTTGTGAGGCATCGTAGGGAAATCATGCGCTCGTCAAAATTAATAATGAAATCGAAGAAACAGGTTTTTTTCTGCCAGTTAGACAATTTTTCTCGTTTTGGGTTGTTGGTTTTTTTGGGGGGTGGGGGGGGGGGTATTTCGGCTCAACACCTTTAATATCAATATAAATCACTTTTCAATGTAGACTTTACTGAAAACATTGATTAATTAAAGGCACAGAATATGTTATTTTTCAGCTTTCAAGGACTCTCAAGCTATTGAAGTGTCCAAACTTTGGCAGCCGTTTCCTCCCTAAGTTTACTACTGAAACAATAAGGTGACCCCGGCTCGTTCAATCGCAAATATCTCGACTTCCATTCAAGATAGTTGGATATTTTTCCATTGAAAGCAAGGCAAATGAAAAACCTTTCAGATGGTACCATTGTTGGTGGTTGGCGGTGCTCTGGTGTGGTTTGCTTCTTCTTTCCTATCAAACACCTATCGTCCTTATCTCCCCTCCTCCTTCCTTTTTATGTTTCATACTCTCTTGTAACACCTCTAATCTTCTGGCGCTCATATGACCTTATGCAGTTGCGAGCGCCGTAAAACCTCTACTAAAACAAAAAGATGGTACCAAAAAACTTTATTTGTCCAAAAATTATTGACGAGCGCCTGATGCCACTGCGCTTTGACACATTAAAAAAATTATTTGTTTTTGGTAGGTAGTCCACCGCGCTCCTGAATCAGTCCTTGTCCCAGTCGTTGTACATACAATGTTTATGTCGTTTTGGGCGCTAACTCTTGGGCTAAGAACAAAGGGTGACGTTTATGGCGAGTAGGCTGGCCGTGTAAAGATGCAGCATCTACAAGCGGCAAAAGGTGAACGTTTAGCTACGGCTGTCCCGGGGCTGCCCAGTTTGTCACAATTTCATTTAAGTAAGTATTGATGACAGTCATAATTCAATCTACAGAACTTTAACGCTGTCAGTTTTTTTAATTCTCAACCTTCAAATTGGTGGTGTACAGACAGTCCCTCTAAAAGGTCAATTCAGTTTGTGTTGTTCAATATTTCTTCCTTTTTTAATGCAAGTCAAAGCAAATTTAAATTACTCCGTAAAATTTCAACAATGAATGTTCTTTCATTTTAAAAAAATGGTAAAATAAAATTCAATTCATATAATCAATCAATCATTCATTTACTCTTTTCGAGAGTGTCAGTGATAACTTCAATCATACAGGGCACCACCGTCGAGGCTTGTGACAAATTGGGACCGTGACAAACTGGCACGCTTCCCTAGCCATAGCTAAACGTTCACCTTTTGCCGCTTGTTGTAGATACTGCAGCTTGACACGGGCAACGTGCGGGCGCGCCATCTTGCTGGAATGAGGGCATACGTCTATGGGTCTTAGTTTAGTTTTAATAGAGGTTTTACGGCGCTCGCAACTGCTTAAGGTCAAATGAGCGCCTGAAGATTAGAGGTGTTCATGTTACAAGAGAGTAACATACGTAAAAAAGAAGAAGGAGAGATACGGACGATAGATGTTTGATAGGACAGAAGAAGAAAACCACACCCGAGCACCCGCCAACCACCCATGTCTATGGGTTTGAAAGAAGGGAAGCAAGTACGTCCGGAGAACATTCTGGTATTTACTGGTGTTGACAATAGTGTTCAAAATGTGCTGCTTGGCTCTGTGGTTGGAATTAAGATACTCAACCCCACACCATCACACTGCCACCGCCATATCTGTGTGTTTCATGCATGTAGCAGTCTGCTAGTCTCTCTTTCCTTTATATCTCCAAACTCACTGAGAGGAGAACTCCATCCCAGACGGTGTAGAGATAGTCCCTTTATAATGTCAATTCAGTTTGTGTTGTTCAATATTTCTTCTTCCTTTTTGTATGCAAATCAAACCAAATTACTCTGTAAAATTTCAACAACGAACGTTCTTTCGTTAAAAACAAGTGAAAAATAAAATTCAATTCATACAATCAATCAGTCATCCATTTACTCGTTTTGAGAGTGTCAGTGATAACTTCCATCATGCAGGGCACAGTAGAGGCCTGTGACAGACTGGCATGCTTCCTTGCCACCGCGCCATCTGTGTGTTTCATGCATGCAGCAGTCTGCGATATAGTCTCTCTCTCCTTTATACATGTGTCTCCAAACTCACTAGATGAGAACTCGACCATCCCAGACGAATATTATGACGATTTGCCTCGACAGCTCAAGCGTAAATTCTTCTTGGACAAATGGCAAACGCTGGTTATTATAGGGGCGCCTTGCTCGATTATTTCAATGCGTTTTAACGCCGTTGTATCCTTCTTTCGCAAATAACCCATCACGTGTCTGTATGAAAGTGACGTACAAAGCTGGTCGTTTTGAGAAAGCGATCTCGAAGATGTCAGAGCAATACATGAATCTGTCTGTCTTCCTGGCCAGTATCGACCTGTGGTCTACCTGATCTGGGTCTTTCAAGCAGGTGTAACTCCAGTGACCTGGAACCTATCCTTCAGGTAATTGATGGTAGGATGGGAGTATCACGGGATGTCCCTCCTACCTGTCCCCGTCGTTTTATGCAAGAAAAATTCTGAAATTATGCAAACTGAGCCCCAAAAAAGGTGAAATTATGCAATTCTGTTAATTTTAACAAAGCATGATTAAGGAAAATGATCCGAAATTATGCAAACAATGATCAAATTTTGCTAAATTATGCGGGATGCCTAAAACCGCGGGGACAGTCCTACAGGTCACTCGCCTTGCTTCAGACAGACGCCTGTATCTCCCCGCGACACCCACCGGTACAAGCGGAAGAAATGGTGAAATGATGAAATGGTATGAATTTAACGCCCCTATCAACACTTTTAGGTTATTTAAGAGGCGGGACCTTCTAATTTAACGTCCGTCTCCGATAGGACCCAGCCAAATGGGAAGTTCGTGTAAAGTGCCTTTCCGAGGAACACAAAGTCGGACCAAGCTGAGGCTCGAACCCCCGAACCCGCAATCTCACGATTACGAGTCCGGTAACCAAACCACTAGGCTACCGACGCCACACAAGCGGAAGAATAAAGTAAAGTAAGTAAAGGGTGGGAGCAGTGAAGCCCCTGCGCCACTCTACGGGCCGAGAGTACAGCTTGATGTTTTCACATTGCCCAACCCAACAGCGCTCCTCGGGTGTTAACCTTGGCATCATGTAGCCTACTCAGCGATATAAAACAACAAAACCCGCAGCTGGAATGTATACATGTATGTAACTTGTTGGGGTTTTTTTCGGTTCTAAAATCGCTAATGACTGTTCTTTTGTTAAAAACAATTTAAAAATAAAATTCCATTCATCCAATCATTCAAATACACTTTTTGAGAGTGTCAGTGATAACTTCCATCATGCATGCATGGCGCAATCGAGGCCTGTGACAAACTGGGTCTGTGACAAACTGGCATGCTTCCCTTATTAATAATACTGTCGATTGTCTGTCTAGTAAAAATGTGTCTGTTGCTATAAAATTATGTATGTTTTCTCTGGTATATCGCCATCTTTCTTTTTTCGGGGTGGAGCTTCAGTTTGTGGGAGGGTTGGGGTGGGGTGTGGTGGGGAAGGGGCGAGGAGAGAAGAGGAGGGAGATGCAAGGGGTGGGAGCGGCTTGGTGGGTGGGGCGGAGAGGAGGAGAGGAGGGAGATGCAGTGGGG
>NW_004798131.1:122640-124321 GCF_000002075.1 Aplysia californica | reverse complement strand
TCTCTCTCTCTCTCTCTCTCTCCCTCTCTCTCCCTCTCTTTCTCTGTCTGTCTGTCTGTCTGTCTCCCCCCCCCTCTCTCTCTGTCTCTCTCTCTCTCCAAACCAGGGCAGTGCTACTGACTGAAGTTGTCTTTTGGCCATTCCCAAAGGGTGGGATATTAACATGGACTTGTGAACAATTGAATCGTAAATGGGCTGATTCATCAATGTCATGCTCATTCTGTGCCGGAACAACATAGGCGGAACTGCTGCTTTTTCTTCCCTCATCCTTACTATCGTCACTTTCCTCTACTTCTTTTGTATGTTTGTCACTCTCTTGTGAACTGTTTTTTCAAAGGGGTGCCTTGATAGTCGAAGCAGACTTTATGCTGTTGAGGCTAGAGAGGTAGGTGAGCAGAGTATATCTAAGCCGGATTCCCCGTTTGGACTTCTCTGTTGACATCCACCCCTTGGCGCTCATATGACGTATGCAGTTGCGAGCGCCGTACGTAAAACCTTAATAATAATATTTAAAAAAAAACCCAACCCAAAACAAAACAAAAATAAATAATAATAATAATAATCTAAGTCGAAGCATACATGGCACGATTTGGCTTCTGTTATCGACTTCTGCTCTCCCACTCCCTCCAAGCAACTCCAATTATGCTGATGTAGTCAAAATGTGGCGTTGCACAGTGACTGGTATCAATTTGTCTTAACAGATCAATATTTTTGTAAACATCTGCTAGCTCTATTCTAATTCCTTTATATATACCTAATTTTAAAAATAAATTGTGAGGCAGCGTGGTGGAATCAGGCTCTCATCAATTTTGAGGAATGTAGAGTTATTGGTACCATCTTAAAGTTTGTTCGCTTGTCTTTATTTGTATGAAAAAAATATCAATTTATCTTGAATACAAGTCGAGATATTTGCAAATAAAGGAGGTGGGGGTCAACTGTTTTCAGAGGTAAAATTAGTGAGAAAATGGCGCCAAAGATTAGTTATTTCCTTAGAGTCCGTGGTAACTGAAAATTTACATTTTTTGTGAATTTAATCAACGTTTTTCAGAAAAATCCACACAGAAATGAGTTCTTTAATGGGCATGAATGGTGTTCGGCCAAAAAACGAAAATTTGATAAAAATTCACAAACCTGCCGAAAAATGCAAGTTTCTTCACTTTGATTATTTTGACGAGAGCCTGATTCCACCACGCTGCCTCACTTCCCAGAGGGTGGTTTCTACTGATTTTAGAAGGTTTACAGCTGGGTCAATATCGCTTTTGAAAGTAAGTCTGTCATTTTTTTTTTCTAATCGCGAGAGTATCTTTATTGAACGCAAGTTTTGAGAACTTTTAGGACAAAAAGTGTTCACTGTAAAATTAATTTCTTGTAACTAGTTTTCCCATTAGAAAGGGTCATAAGTGAGCTGTGACGTAAGCCATATATGCGTATACAAAATGTGTGTGAGAAGCGGGATGACCTGTGAACAATTCCATTTTCAGCAGGAAGGAGAGTTATAGTATTTTATATAAATGAATAAAGAAAAGTTTTTTAAAAATCTTGACTCAATTGTTGGGGAAAATATGATTAAGTTAAGACACATTGATACAAAGTGCTGTGCAAAGTAAGGGTGACAATGATGCAACCGTTAAAAAGATATCCGAGGATAAGTTGCGACACGAATTTTTGACCGCACTATAGG
>NW_004798131.1:99865-117365 GCF_000002075.1 Aplysia californica | reverse complement strand
TCAGTTTGTTTTTAGCTGTAGTAAGGTGTTGTCCGTTGTAACATTGGGAGAAACAATTTTCTGGCGGCCTGTAGTTTGATGGCTTGTGTTAAAATTCATCTCTATCTTTTCTTTGTTGCTTATTCATGTCTTTAGCATCTTATTCATATAACTTGAATTATGTACCGAGTTGGTATTGTGTACATGATGTATATTATGTCTTCATTACTGAACTGTTGCAAATAATAGTTTAATTCTCTCATTGTGCAGACTTTTGAACCCAATGACCCTCGCCTGAAGACCCCAGAATGCCTGAAGAACGCGGCCGGGATGGCAGTGGACTCGTCGTCAGCTGTCTTGTCTCAGACTGTTTATGCCATCTTCAGGATTGAGGAAGAATACAAGGATGTAAGGATGAGGAGGACTGGACTTTGTTACTGAGAGTGTCCTTGGGTTTTTTTGGTTGTTATTTTGAAGGTTGTTTATTGTTTTATTGAACACTTTTGGTAGCATTCAAGCATAAAAAGACCTATTACTTTTATTCTGTTTCAATGCCACTTTAGTTGCATCAGTAAAATATCATTTCACTTGACATTTCTTTGCTGCTGTGTGGAGTTTTACTTCCATCACGGGCCTGTACCCACTCACATTTATTTTCCTAACCCATATTATGGTTTTAATGGTATTGATTTTCTATGAATCCTTATTAAGTTTAGCATCAACAGAGCAAAATGAGTTACTGAATCTTGACAACCTACAATTGAGGTTAACGAGATTACTTTGCAAGATGAAAAGAAATTTTTGCTACTACTAACATCTTTTCAGATTTGAGAGATAAGTTTTCAAAATTACTTTATAAAATTAAAGGAAGCAAATTTTCTTTGGATGAACTTCTAACTTCTTGCGACATTAAGCTAGAATGTTGTGTGTAACATTTAGACCATTGTATTGTTAATACAGTACCTTTGTTATTGTGCATTTTCATAGTTTGTTTCTATTGTTTCAGCAAATTCTGAAAATGCTGCTTCATGTTGATGGCCAGGCATACTGCTTTTATGTGTGGAGTCTAAATTGTAGGGAACTTGCAACAACCCTACTCCTGCATTCAGTTTCAATTAGATTTCAAATAAGCATTTCTCGTGGGAACGTTTTAAGGTCAAATCATGCCAAAGACTATCAGTTCATAAGAACTTATTCTGTGAAGGTATTATCGTCTACCCAAATATATTATGTTGTGGATGAGATGGTTTGACAGTGGATCATTTTCACCCCCTGTACCTTCTGTACTTTCCCCCCAGCTGATGGATCTGATGGTCAAGTTGATAGAGTACCAGCTGCAGGTGGTGGGCCACAAGGCCGAGGAGGAGAGGATGGCCGACATCATTCTGGAGACCCGCCTCGAGATAGACAAAGTCAAACGGAGGAAACAGGTACACTGTTATATTATAGCGTTTGATAGATAGACAGAGTCACACGGAGGAAGCAGGTACACCATTATATCACGGCGTATGATAGATAGACCAAACGGAGGAAACAGGTACACTGTTATACCATAACAAAATCAAACGCAGGAAGCAGGTACACCACTATACTGCATGATGTGTAACCTTTTGTGTAGTCAGAATGTTTGAAGAGCTGGCTATGAGATAGACAAAGTCAGACGCAGGAAGCAGGTACACCGTTATGCCATATCAAAATTGACGGAAAGCAGAAATCTTTTCGTTTTGGATTAATTTTGCTGTGTGCCTGTTTTAAAAATACAAGGAATATAAAATGTATACATCACCAACGAAAAAATCAGGACCTGAAAATATATTTGCGATGTGCATGCTAAACTGTGTGTAGTTGCTCATTATTTGTCTGTTATTTTATGACTCTAGACAAGTCTTAATGTTTGCTTTTTGACTCTAGCATGAGTGTATCTGCGGACTTTTCTTTATATTATCATTATCCCTCACGTCAAATTCAAGATTTAAACCAGGTGTAATTACAGGAACTATTAGCGTTTTATTGCGTAAAGTTTCCAGGACTCAATCCTAGATCTTTGCTCCTTAGATTTATTTCTGGTTGAGCTATAACATTTATTATAATGTATTAGAACTAGTAGTCTTCATTATGCTTGTGTTGTAAGTTGAATATTACATTGAAGTGAGAGTAGAATAGATCTTACATTCGTGTTGCAATGTCATCTTTTTTTTCCCCCCAAAGGATTTGGAACTTCTCTTCGCGAGTGCTGAAAAGTTGGCGGACGCTACTGCTGAAGTTGCCTTTGCCACAGGTAAGCCTGCTGTACTGTACAGTCCAGTCCATTTATAACAGCCTCTGTTATTACAGGAACTTGGATATAACAGTGATATATCAAATCCCGATTTTTTTTTTCTCTATAAATGTAAGTAATATGAACCTGGCTATAACAGGGTTCATCAATTTGTGCAGACTCAGATATATATAACAGTGATCTTGGAGTGCGTGAACTTGCTTTCGATCTGTCAAATTATGAAAAATTTGTCCCAACCAAGACATTTTGCCTTTTTTTTTTGGTATGATCACTTGCCTAAACACGAACTTTCAAACGCATACCCCCCTCCCCCCCATAGTGTTAGGGTTACTGATCGATTCCGTCTCAGTGTCAGCGAAGCAGTCCACTGGAAAAGGATCTGCGGTAATTGAATATACACAGCAAGCTGAAGGTGCAATGGTACTGGTAGTTTCCCTTGTGATAACAGTTATAACAGGACTCGCTTATATTGCTTATAACGGGGAGGAAAAACTGCCGGTCCCGTCTGTCCTATTATATATCCGAGTTTGACTGTATGTCTAATCTGGTTGCTCCAAGTGAACGTAGTTGTCTGTGTATTTTTGACTGCTCAAAATTAGCAGTCATCTCTTTTTTTTTACAGCTTTTAGTGCTGTGTCAATTTTACTTGTTTTCCCTGTATGTCTGGGTGTTGTGGCCCCAGCTTTTTTCTTGTTTAGAGTGTTTGGGCTGGCAAACAGAGTCAAGCAAGTTAGGTTCTCTACCTGGTGGATGATCATTTGGATGAGTCCAAGAGCTAGACTTGTTACTCTTATTATTTTATTCTTTTTTAAACACAAAGTCGACATGTAGCAATTTAATTATAAATGCATTAAAAAAAAGGCCAGACTAAATAGTTAATTTCAGCTTTCAATAGAGAAATTCTCTGAAAAAAGCAGTATATTATTGCCTTATTCATCATGCTATTTACCATGAATGGTGAATTCAAAGTTATTTTTGGAAATAGTAGAGTAGCACCTCTATTCTGAGATATTAGATGAGTGTGAGCTAAAAAGGCTTCATTCTTCAGATCTATTACTCTCCTCAGATTTGATTCAGGTTAGCCGTGTTTTCTGTTTAGACAAATTGCTCAAATAGTGAAGGGAAAAAAGTCACGGATTCTATTTCCTTTCTGGTTGTGGCTGTTTCCACATTTATTAGCCGTGTTCGGTTTAAGCAGACTGAATAGTATACGGAACATGGGCACGAGTGTGTGAGTGTGCGTGCGTGCGTGTGTGTGGGTGGGTGGGTGTACTAAAATAATATGTGTGAATGTTTGAAGTTGAAGTAGGAAAGGCAAAAGTAAAAAAGCATTCAATTTTAAAAAAATGATGTAGATATGTCTACACACAATTTAGATCATTCAGGAGGCGGGCATTCAATTTGTCAAAAAATGGTCATCGGATCTTAGACTTTGACAACAAATCAGATAAACAATTTAAAATACAGCACAGTACAGTGAACTCTCTGTCCTTCATCAAGTTTTTTTCTGCCTCGATTTCCATCCCCAGGCATGGAGTTTGCGTCCACAAGCATGGGAGAACGGCTGTACAACACGCAGAGAGAAGTGAAGAGAGTCCAGGAGAAGACGGAAGAGCTGGAGCAGAGGTTACAACAAGTGCAGCTCAAGGTGATCGAGGTTATGGGGCAGCTGGAGGAAAAGGAGAAGAAAAAACAAAAACAGAGCTTGTCGGAAGGAGGGGAAGTCCTTGGGGACGCGGGGAGTGACGCGGGAGTTGAGGAGGGGGAGGAGGAGAGAGAGGATGAGGATGGACTCCTTGAGGAAGGAAATGTATAGAGTTATAGACGTCTGACAGAAATTGTTGTCTTTTTGTTTTGTTACAGCAGAGAGAGAGATGCGAGAGTTGAGGAGGGGGAGGGAGAGGACGTGGGAAGGACTCCGTGAGGAAGAACATGTATAGTAGAGGTCTGGCAGAAATTGTTGTCTTTTTGTTTTGTTACAGCAGAGAGAGAGAGACGCGAGAGTTGAGGAGGGGGAGGGAGAGGACGTGGGAAGGACTCCGTGAGGAAGAACATGTATAGTAGAGGTCTGGCAGAAATTGTTGTCTTTTTGTTTTGTTACAGCAGAGAGAGAGATGCGAGAGTTGAGGAGGGGGAGGGAGAGGACGTGGGAAGGACTCCGTGAGGAAGAACATGTATAGTAGAGGTCTGGCAGAAATTGTTGTCTTTTTGTTTTGTTACAGCAGAGAGAGATGCGAGAGTTGAGGAGGGGGAGGGAGAGGACGTGGGAAGGACTCCGTGAGGAAGAACATGTATAGTAGTAGTAGAGGTCTGGCAGAAATTGTTGTCTTTTTGTTTTGTTACAGCATGTGTTGTTTTGAAAAGATGGTGGTAACTTCTCCTTTGAGAGGATTTGTTGAAAGTGGTATCGTCTTTTTGAAGCACAGTGTATGAAATTGCAATTTGCCTTGTGTTATGTTATATTTGCAGAGATTTATTATAAAAAATGTGATGATGAATAAAGATACATAACAATATGACTTTCAGTTGTCTAGAGTTTTGACGTGCATGGAAGTATTTGGAAGATTTATTTTATGCATGCCTCAGACTCAGAGTCAGAGGGATGTTTATTCAGAGATACATCCTATTTATCATGGTACGTTGTTGAGAAATCGTTTTCTTTCAAGGGGATGACAGAAAATGAAATTCTGTCTTTATCAAAGTATCCCAAACTGGCTAGATTATAAGCAAATTTTTTAAGGGTTAACTTTTTATAATAATTTTGTCCAATTTGGATGAGTTTAGTGTCAATTTCTCGGACTAAAAAAGATTGTTCCAATTCCATCAGTATGATTTAAATATGCGTACAGGAATATTAGATGTGTTTGGAGTACAAAAACACACATTCTTGTGTCTGATCTTTCACTTTTATCACTTTTTCATGTGCTGGCATCATCAATCCTTAATGTGAGTCATCTGTTTCGTGTCTTGATTTTTTCTTTTAAACATAGGTGTTTTTACAACTCCATCGACACAGACACAACTTACAGGATAACTTATATTATTTTATATGGTGGGCTTTTGACCCTGCTTGTTACGACTAACCCAGATTGAGAGGGAAACATCCCAGCGGAAAGCCCAAGACACTTGATAAAGATTCTCCCCACTCTGGAATTCATCTCCAGTCTCCTGCATCAGTCCGTGAGACAGCAAAACATCTAACCACTAACAGCTACACAACAGATGCAAGTGTTCTATGGCTACGTTCGCATTCTGATGCTTGTAATGTAAGACACACTCACACACACACACAATTAGAAGCCTACACATACAATGTTAATGTCTTGACACCCCATTGTATCACACAGACCGACTCCCAAAGTCCCTGGGGTTTGATTGAATCCATGTTAAGAACCACTGCTCTAGGCTAAAATTACAAGTACACAATATTGCGATAATTGTTTATTTGTCAAAGTCAAAGACTGCGCATCTGGCATCATCAATGACACAAACTAAAATGTTCAATGTTCTGTCAGATACTGTGAGTTGATTTAAAGAACTTTCACGCCGTTGGTGACAAATGTCAAATGATTCACGTTGAATCAGCCTGTTTTCTGTGTGAGTTTGAGTAAAGAGAAGCACAGCTACAAAAATGATCATTTAGTCATTTAGTGCAGTGGGAAAGCAAGATGATGGACAGAAACAATAAAGAAAAGAAGTACCTGTGGGATCTACTAGTAGCGTCCTCCTACGAATTGGCCTATAACCACCCCTGAAATTAGTCGTAACAATTTAGTAATAAATAATCACAACACAGAAACAAGTTTCTTATTATACAAGTCTAGTTGACTCACTTTATTTAATTACAAAACATCTGGTAGGTAGAGAAGCTGCAGCTCAGAACTGAACCTTCATTCTGTTTAAACAAGAAAAATAACAATCTGAGAGACCAGCTATCATATCGACAAAATACTGTGAAAATTGAAATTTTTTTCGTAAAGCATCAAGATCAAGGGTTGAAAACTGAACTAACTTCTTAAGAAACAATATTTTCATTTTTCACGCTGACTGAGAAATGCTGCACACTCGTATAGTACAAAACAGGGTGCGCCTTGGGTCCAAAGGTTAAGACTGTAAAAGTTCAAGAATGCCTGAAATGCTAGTTTTAGTTTTAGTAAGGTTTAACGGCGCTCACAACTGCATAAGGTCATATTACAAGCATGCCAGTTTACCAAAATTCCAAGAGTTTTCCATGTCTTGGTAAATAAAAACAACATTCCAAGAGCTTCCCAGTTTTCCACGACCCGTACGGACCCTGACGGTGGAGGCTGCTTAAACCAAACAAGTTTAATCCAAAAACAGCGGCAAACCAAAAGAAATTAATACATCCCCGATTTCTTTCTTGCTATTTGAGAAATCTCTCTAAACCAAAATCAAGACTAATCCGACGACAACCCGGTAGCACTACACTGTCCTCAGAGAAATTCGCGCGTGCAACCCGCAAAACTCACGTTGGTTACTTTGGTTGCAATGAGCATATCAACAATGTATTCCAATAATTCCATGACATTTTTAGCTATACACGTCTTGTAACTTTTCTCGCAACTTTTGTTGATTTTTCTTGCAACTTTTTGCAACTTTTACTCATTTCAAATACAACTTTCTCTGAGGACAGACTACAGATGTCGGTTTAAGCGGACTCTACTGTATTTTGATTTCATTACTCAAACTCAAAGAACCCTTACTTACGACAGCAAAAGGAAAAACTGGAGAAAACTTTCACCTCAACCATAAGAACTAAAAATAACTAATTAGTATAAAAGAAAAAATATCCTTTCAAAAGTAAAGCAATTAGCATGCATGTAAAAAGCCTCCCTCAAGTTTTTATTGTGTATTGTAAAAAGTAATAACGGACAAACAGATACTGCATGAGCAAACACTGTGACTTATTACAATACACAATAAACACAATTCATCATGAGTTTCCTCAATAAAACTGAAGACAATATCTCTGAATGAAATGACAAATTTCAAAATGAACAAACAAATCTCATATTCCTTTCGGATAAAAATAGATTCTATTCTCTCTTTTTAAAAAGTTTTATCAATTTTTTTCATCACTTCATCTCCTAATCATTCATTCACATACCGCATAAATATATTCCACATCGTCTAAATTTCTCTCTCAGAGATATAGCCAACCTTCGTAATTCCAAAAGGAGATAAAACAAAGTACATGACCCACACATGGACCAAAGGCTTTCCTAAAAAACATAAGACCAGCATCAGGCATCAAACAAAAGCAAAAAATAATCTTTGGAAATATTTTAACTCATTCCCTTCCACCAGCCACATTTTGTGAACTCATATGACCCAAGTTTGTATTGCCAAAAGTCAAAATAAAAATAATAATAATATGATAATAAAACTAATAATAATGAAAAAAAGATAATGATAATAAAATTTAAAGAAAAAATAAAATGTATACAATAAATAATAATGATAATAATAATAATAGCAATAATAAAGATCACTGTTCTGCCGTCATTTCTAAATAGTACACGGGCAGTTTTTACAATTTTGCAGGAGAGCCAAAAAAAAAACAACTGAATATTGTTACCAATAAAACATTTGCTTTAAAGAAAATAAGGAAGTTATTATCAAAATTATATTTTTTTAAATATTGACCCAGGATGTTTTCAAAAAGTTGTTTTCTTGGTAACAATATTCAGTATTTTGGTTGTCCCAAAAAAATTTGTAAAAACTGCATATAGTAACTATATTTTTTTTTATGTGGGCAGCCCACTCCATACAGGCTCTAGGCACTTTACAACAAAATAAAATTTCAACAGCTTACACACAATAACACGTTTCATACACACCGGCCCATTATAAACGTACAACAATCCTTCCAAATTCTTTTTCTCTCTCTCTCCAGTAACTTCAGATTCACACAAACCACGATATGTGTCACGAGGTGGTGGATACAGGCGCTCCTCAATTTTGGGACATATGGAGTTATAGGTACCATCTTAATGGTAGTTTATTTCCCCCACTTTTGATGAAAAAACCATCCATTGATCTTGAATAGAAGTCGAGATATTTGCTACTGAAGGAGGAGGGGATTGCCTGGTTTCAGAAGTAAAATTAGAGAGAAAATGGCCGCCAAAGTTTGGTGACTTCCATAGCTTAAGAGTACTTGGCAACTGCAAATTTACATTTTTTGTGCCTTAAATCAATGTTTTTCAACAAAATCTACACATAAAAGTGTTTTCGAAAGGACATACAAGGTGTTGAGCTAAAACAAAAAAAATTCGAAAAAAGTCTCCAAACTGGCCGAAAAATGCTGATTTCTCGGATTTCATTATTCTGACGAGCGCCTGATTTCACCACGATGCCTCACATATTATAATGCCCAGATTATTATTTTGTCATTGAACTGTCTGATATGAAACTTGTTTATCTGCATTCTGACATACAATGTATTTGAGGTTCTCTAAAAGAAATGATAATTTTTCTGATTAGTCAAGAAAAAATAATGGCCACAAAAATGGCTTGGTCAACAAAGTGAGGAAAACAGTCCGGTAAGGACAAGAGTTGAGACCTCTGTTTACATCCATCGACTGAGCAGGAAAACCAACATGGCCGACTTCAGCAAGAAGCTGAAGCCATGACATATTTAAACAAACAAGAAATTGTAGACCGGGAGTTTATCAGTAAAGCACCAAATTTTTTACGTATCATTTCTTCCAATCTTGGTCTTCCCGAAGAACTTTCCTCCAAATTCCTTATTTTCTGCAGCAAGTGAGAGCAGCCAGCAAAGACTCATCATAAACCAAAAATCTTGAAATAAACCAAACTGCTAAAACAAAAATCTTTTTGAAGACATACAGCATTGTGACTCAAGGCTTGTCTTTTACAGTTATTATACTGCCCTAAGTTGACAAACGCCATTTTTTTTCCATTTTTTGCGCCAAATTTTTTATTCGCTTATGAATAAAACAGCATTCAAATTTCGGAAGAACGCCTTTTCAAAATGGTTACACTGACAAAACGCCTTTTTATTTCGAAACTGCTGTGAATAAGAAATCTTCACAACAGTTTCGAGAAAAAAAGTTTTTTTAATCAGTGTAACCATTTAAAAATAGAGAGATTCCGAAATTTGAATACTAATCTATTAAAAAACTAGTCACAATTTGACTTTGATTTTTCACACAAGTAGGGTAACTGATCAGGCTTTTGATTTAGCAAAATAAAAAACTTTGGCGCAAAAATGAAAAAAAAAAGGCGTTTTGTCAGCTTAGGGCAGTAGAGTACACAGGCTCGATTATGTTCACCTCACAACATCAGTTTAGGACTACCCAAGACATTTGGCATTTTCTGCCACCGGGAACCATACTCATTCTTAAAAATAAAAAATAGAAAAAAAAAGATTTCAATAATGTCATGCGTATTAACTAAACCTTAGGTTAATATAATTAGTATATTCAATAAACCAGAACACTTCTGAGCATACTGTTTCTTTACCAGTACCGGTGCTGTAGTGGTTAGGTACCGTCCAGTCACAGGCAGCAGATGTGATTTTGATTAACGTGTGGGGAAAATTTTTACCGAGTTTTTCCGTCCGTCTTCAGGGATGTATCGATGTGTCCCTCTTAGCCTGGGGTAGCCCTGACATGCAGGGTCAACAAAGCACTCCTTAAAATGGCCTAAATAGTGTCAATGGGGGCGTTTAACTGATATAAAGCATCTGCAATTAATCAATTAATCACTGTTTCTTTCAGAACACACAATGAATGATACCTGTGAGCTAAAAATCTCATTTACCCCATAAAATAAATTAAAGTACCCTGTACTTTCAATTTTTCAACAGATCAGATTTTACTTCTCTTATCACAGGCCTGCAATAAAACAGATTATATGACATTGTATATACATCTTTCTCATGTATACTAGTACCAAGATCATATAACATTGTATATTTCTCACGTATACTGTTACCGTATACCACATTACAAAGTAACATTTCTCAACCATAATAATTCCACATAAAGCAAAATCTACAACATTGTTCGTCCTCATTTATTCCGTTCATCCCTCATTTATACAGTCAGTCCTTATTTATTCTGTCCATCCCTCATTTATTCAGTCAATCCTTATTTATTCCGTCCATCCCTCTCGCTCTCGCCTCGCTCCAGCATGTAGGCCGGTTTGTATGTGAGGATGCCTCTCTCGTCCACGTACTGCAGCAGAGGGTTAGGGTGGGTGTTGTCCATGCTGCCCAGAGATGTGTACCTGACGTGGGCCGGGAATGGGGGAAGATGGGAATGGGGAAAGATGGAAATGGGGAAAGATGGGATTGGGGATGGGATGGGGGGAAGGTATAGGACAGGATTGGGGATGGGATGGGACAGATATGGGGATGGGAATGGACAGGATTGGGGAAAGATGGGAATGGGGAAAGATGGGATTGAGGAATGGTTTGGGGATGGGACAGGATTGGGGATGGGATGGGGGGAAGGGATAGGACAGGATTGGGGATGGGATGGGGGGAAGGGATAGGACAGGATTGGGGATGGGATGGGACAGATATATATATGGGGATGGGAATGGACAGGATTGGGGATGGGATGGGGGAAAGATGGGATTGAGGAATGGTTTGGGGATGGGACAGGATGGGGGATGGGATGGGGGAAGGGATGGGAATGGACAGGATTGGGGAAAGATGGGATTGGGGAAGAGTTTGGGGAGGGGACAGGATGGGGGATGGGATGGGGGAAAGAATGGGACAGGATTAAGGATGGGATGGGCGAAGGCAGGGTGAATGGGGGAAAGGGAAAGGATTGGGAAAGGGCAGGGCAGGGGACAGGAGGAACAACATGGAACATTTAAATAAAGAAGGCATAGTGGTAAACAGTGTGAGGGGAAAAAATAAAATTTGCTGCTGAAAAGCCTTTGAAACATGTAAAACTTGCCTCCATAGTACTGGCGTAAGCTGACAAAACGCCTTTTTTTTCATTTCGGGGCCAAAGCTTTATATTTGCTAAATCGAAAGCCTGATCAGGTACCCTACTTGTGAGGAAAAAAAATGAAAGTGAAACTGTGACTAGTTTTTGAATAAATTAGAATTGAAATTATGAAATTACTCTTAATTTTAAATGGTTACACTGACAAAAAAACCCGTCTTTTTCTCGAAACAGCTGTGAAGAAAAAAAAGGCGTTTTGTCAGCTGGTGGCAGAGTAATCTCTTTTTCACATCCTTCCCTCCCTCACTAAAATCGACACAGAAATGTGATTTTACAGGGATATAAAAGGTGCTGAGCTAAAAAAAAACCACAAAAATTTGACAAAAATTGACAAAAGGACAAATAAATTAATACCAGTTTCTTCGATTCCACTATCTTGACGAGCGCCTGATTTCACCACGATATCTTACATGATATGATATATGTATGCATTGTTTATGTTATGTCTCCATCTACAGTGTATAAATAGGCGCGTAAAAAAAATAAAAAAGGAAATTGAATTGGTTTGCCACAAGGTAGAATGTTTTACATCACGGAATGCACTAGATCAATTTGTAATATGTTTATTGTTGTTGTTGTTGTTGTTGTTATTGTTGTAAATCCAGCAGTTTTTGAGCATGCCCCTTTCCGCGAGATGCAACGTTAAAAAAGGTGGAGCTCTTCAACATTTGATTCCTTTTAAGCGCAAGGGGGGCTATCCAGAAAAATGCTGTTTTGAGAAAATCGAAGGTAAAGTTTTTGCCCCTTGTTCACTTCTTTGAAAGTCAAGCAGAGTTTTCTCTATAACTAAACAAATATACACACCACTGAAACCGAACTTCTCCTACAGGTAGGACAAAGCCCACTTTTGGTGTAGGTCAAGATTTCTGGAAACACCCGAAATCTGGGTTAGCCCGCTCGTCCTTAAAAGCGACCATTTGTTCTTTGTTGCAGAACAGGTAAATGTATAGGGTATTGTCTGTGGTAGGGCAAGGAAGCAGAAGTTGCCTTAGAAAATTCTGTAGTTTGGCCAAGTTGTGTATAAAATTGTTGCCCTACAGGACAAATAGTAAGAAGCAAAAGCGGGTGGCTGGTGGGAACTCTGGTGTGGTTTGCTCCTTCTTTTCAATCAAACATCTATTGTCCTTATCTCCTCTCCTTCTTATTTTTGTGTTGGCTTCTCTCTTGTAACACCTCTAATCTTCGGCACTTATTTGACCTTAATTATTTTGCAAATATTAGAAAATTCTCACTAAAACATAAAACGAAAACGAAGAAGGAGAAGACCAACAAGAGTGCTCACCCCTGGTCGTAGAGGCTGCAGTAGGGAAGACAGAGCTGCCGCAGGAACCTCCACACATGCTTGTAGTGCCACTCCAGCACGGGGTTCACACGCATGAACTGGGGCCAGTCCGGGTCTGTCATGGAGAACTCCTTCAGGTGACCTGGTGACGGATAATGACATATATATTATATCTCACTCTTTCCCTACCAGGGTATTTCCCTCACTTTGTTATTTTGTTATTGTAGCTGACAAAGACAGTTCTTAATGCTTGCTCCACCTCATCATCTTCTTCAGCTGGTAGTTGACAAAAACATGAAACTCTTTTTTTTAATAGTAGAGGGTTTTACGGCGCTCGCAACTGAATAAGGTCATAAGAGCGCCAAGGGGTAGGTGTCAACAGAGAAATCTTTACAGGGAGTCAGACTTTGACGGCTCACCTTTTAACAATTGTGCCTTCCTTATGTTTCTTTTATTGCTTTTTCAAACTTTAAAATTTGAATTTCTACAAACTCGAGCACATGCAGCCAATTGAACAGGTGTTAAGATACTGCAATTTAAAAATGTTTCAAAGCTTTGGGCTCAGTACATCTGAACAGCTAGCCAAAGATATGACTTGTTCTATATTTTGCTAAAGAGAAACTGTGGGCCGTTGGCGGGTGCTTTGGTGTAGTGTGTTTCTTCTTTCCTATCAAACATCTATCGTTCTTATCTCCCCTTCTTCTTTTTTATGTTTGTTACTTTCTTGTAACACCTCTAATCTCTGGCGCTCATATGACCTTATGCAGTTGCGAGGGCCGTAAAACCTCTACTAAAACTAAAAAACTAAAAGAGAAACTAAAATGTGTCGTACAATAAAAGGACCAGTATGTATAAAATCTGTCATTTTGTGAAAACTGTCTAAATGTTATTTTGTTGTAGAGCGCCTAAAGCCACCAAGGAGTGGGCGTTAAAGAAAAGATCTTTATAATTATCATCATTACTATTAATTACTACCCTGGCTTCAGTTTTAAAGCTCATAGATGGGATAAATAGGAATCAATGCAACTATAATTCATAGCTAGAATTAACTTCATCCAAAATCGCAATTAAAGAACTATGCTGTACCAACACTACCAGAAATAATTCACTAAGTACAGTCAATCAGAGATTGAAGATAAAGCATTTTCCATAGCTTCTGGAATTTCTGATAATTCTCTCTTTTTAGAGAGTAGCAGGATGGCAATCCGATTATCCGATTATAGCGTTTTTGCTAATCAAGTCACGTTTTTTCCCCCCCCCTAACTTACAACAAAAAACTTGAAAAAGGACAACAAAACAAAACGAAGTATGGAAATTTCATCCGGAATAAAAACAAAAAACAATTTTAAAGAAACTGGTGGAAGGTCTGAATTGAATCGACAACGTCACACCAAGACTCAAAACGGTCACTTTTAAGGACAAGCGGGCTAACCCGGATTTGGGGGGGGGATTTCCAGAAATCTTGACCTACACCAAAAGTGAGCATTGCCCTACCTATAGGAGAAGTTTGGTTTCATTGATGTGTGTATTTGTTATAGAGAAAACTTTCCTTGTCTTTTAAAGAAACTGAAAAAGGGGCAAAAACTTTACCTTCGATTTTCTCAAAACAACATTTTTCGGGATAGCCCCCTTGAAAGCGACCAAATATGAATATAGAATTAATCACAAGCAGCATAGCAACAACAAAAAGTAAATCAACAAATGAAATTTATGAATGAGGTCCTTTTGTGATTTCTCGAAGTAGATTCAGGTGAAGGAAATAGAATAAAGCTCACAACCACAAATGTCGGTGTGAAAGGTAGTGGGGATAGGGGGGAGTGTCTATTTAAAGTTACTTCAGACACGATTACTTTAAGATTACAATCAACCACATTCGTAAATAAATTTCAATACAAATACATACAGTGAAATCCTCTCAAACAGATCTTATAAAATCAGAGGGATTGACAGAATTTATTTGGTTTAGCTGGGTTTTTCGGTTTCGAGGGACTACTCAAATAGAAGAAAAAAAATTCAGGAATTTTCTTTTCTTTCTGTTAATTGCCGTCTTTGGATTTGCTGTTTTCAGTTTAAGTGGACTCCACTGTACAAATACATTCTCCTAATGCTCCTACTTGAAGTGTCACATCCTGTCAAAGTATCAATAAAACATTTACTGATTATCATAAATTTCCTTGTCACAATAAGCCAAATTATCACTGACTCAGAAAGCCAGTACAATTCAAAATCAAGCTCTTGCTGTTAGCTTCAATTTATTTCCACATTACTGAAATGTGAAATGGTGTAATGAACAATAATTCAGAAAGTTAGAAAAAATAATACACACACAGACACACACCCACCCACATCTGAGGAGGTTCAAGGACTCTTTTGCTATTGGAGTTGCCAAACTTTGGAGGCTATTTTCTTGCTAATTTCCCCACTGAAACCAGGCAACCTCACCTCTTTCAATCGTAAATATCTTTATTTCTATTCTAGATAAATGCATACTTTTTTCATTGAAAGCAAAATAAATGAATTAGCGTCAAGATGATACTAATAACCCCACAAGCCCAAAAATTGACGAGTGCCTGATTCCACTGCGTAGTGACACTACTGGACCTAAAAGGCGTGGAGCCACAAAACAAAAATACCACCAAAATTTCCGTAAAAGTGGAAAAAGACTGATTTCTTCAATTTCAATATTTTGACAAGCGCCTGGCTTCACTGTGATGCCTCACATGTAATTTTTTTTGCACAGCATCAAAGCAGAGAAATGATTAGCTATCCATGATCCTCCAATATCTGATTAAAATCTGGCACTTAAAAAAGAAATAAAAGACAGAGGAGGAGGCAGGGGAAGAGGAGGAGGAGAAGGAGTGATTATAAGTAAGAGTTTTACAGCACTTGCAACACTATAAGGTAATATAAGTGCCGAAGATGAGAAGTGTTACAAGAGAGTAACAAACAAGAAAAAGAAGGAGGGGAGATAAAGACGATAGAGGTTTGATAGGAAAGAAGAATCAAACAACACCAGAGCACCCACCAACCACCCACTCACCTGAATAAGGGTCTGTTCTTCTTGTGCCCATGATGACAGCCTTCATGTTCGGCTTTTTCTCCGCCAAAGTCCCCAAACATTCTTTGATTCTTCCGTCATAGTGAACCATTTCCAGGTTGTACCTAGAAAAAAAATTAACAAAAATTGTCCAACTGAACAGGTTTTCTTGTTTTCTTCATTAGAAAGCGTGTGTGTGTGTGGGGGTGGGGGGGGGAAGTGGGGGGGTGGGGGGGAGGTAAATAAGCTGAATTATTTATCAGTAAAAGTACAGTATAACCACCACCTCATGCCATTGTGCACCATGACAATGACATCCCAGTTTTTTGTCCTTGTAAGCCATAGTTGTGGCCCCATTGTGACCCCCTGTGGTGACCTAAGGATTTTGGTTCAAGGTCAAGTATGCTCAAATCAAGACGCTCAAAATAATGGTGTGTGTGTGTGTGTGTGTGTGCGTGTGTGTGTGTGTGTGTGTGCATGTGTATGTGTGTGTGTGCGCACTTTACTTTCACCTACTAAATCAAATTCACTCTACTCAACATAAAAAAACAACAAGAATACAGCCAAACCTCGTTATATCATTCCCTGTAATACCACAGTACTTTTATCATATTTATAGTGCATGCCAACTTCTGATTGATATTGAGAACCAGCAGATCGACCTAGAAAATGCTCTTAGAACAACAACAAAAAGAGTTGACCTGCCTGTAGCCATTCAAGTTTCAGTTTTATTGCCACCATTAGTGAGCTTTTATTGCATTCTACATTTTTTTTTGGGTGAACGCATTGCCAAGCTCAGTCCGTGACTAATTTTCTCATAGAAATGTTGTATACATATATACATAATATTGTACATAATATTATTATGTTTTATGTACACACATGTCCATTAATCTTTAAAATTTGATATCTTTATGAATGTAATGCCCACTGAGAATTTTTTAAAACATGGAAATGTGCAGTATGAATACTATTTAACATTATTGTTATCTAGTTACACGCTTGGAGCACACCACTAGCCACATACACTTTACCTGTCTCGAGAGATCTGCACAAATTTTTCCACCTCAGGAAAAGGGCACCTACTCCGGATATACAAAGCCTGGAGCTTGTCTTTGTAGTCAGGGTATTTTCTGCGAAGGTGAGAACAACAGCAGAAAACGAATATATTAACAACTTGGATCAATTCTTTTGCCAAGACTAAAGGCAATTAAGAGAAGATAAGATGCATCTTTATTGTCCAGATCCTGGCACATTGGGTTGGTGTTTCACCGCACACAACACACACACACACACACACACACACACACACACACACACACACACACACACACACACACACACACACAAACATGCACACACATGCAGGCTTACAGTCACATGCATTATAATATATATGAACAGTAATATAAACAACAATAATCTAAAGCTAGATACATACTCAGTATTTAGACTGTAGCTCAAATACTAAAATCTTATTAAAATTTGCCAAACCGGTACAAAAATGGCGGTCTCTTTGATGTGCATTTTTAAACAAGGTTTATTATTTCGACCCTAATCACATTCAAATTAAATTAGCACAGCTCTGTTCGAAGTTAGGGAGTTGCTTGTTGTTACTCAGATATCCAACAATTACTTACTTTTTGACCACGGCGTACAGCAAATGCAACAAGACCGTGCAGTCTTTGCCTCCGTTGAAGCCAATACAGATATCTGATAACCTGGGGAAAGAACAGGAAAAATCACTTTTTTTCAAAATGGAGGTATTTTACACCAGTATCGACACACTTTAAATTTTTTACGGGGTGGGCTTCTATTCTGCCTGTCAGGGCCAACTGGGGCTGAGAGAGGTACAACATCTCAGGAGAAAGACTTAGTTGATAAAAATTCTCCGATTCTCTTGACCTCCTTTCACCCCC
>NW_004798131.1:91276-99016 GCF_000002075.1 Aplysia californica | reverse complement strand
TATTATTGTTATTGTTATTATCATTTATTACAATTATTATTATTATTATTGTTATCATTATTCATTACAATTATTATTATTATTATTATCATTGATATTGTCGTTGTTGTTATTATTATCATTAATATTACTACAACCCCAGCAGACCACCCAGACACTCAGAAACATTCTCGGCTTCCTGAGAAGCCTACAGGGGAATAATTTTACAAAAGGGGTTTCCAACATTCCATGATATCAAAAAAACAACTGTGCCAACATTGGGTAAGTAACAGGAACCAGAACAAGATCCCACAACGAAAAAGAAAGAAATAAAAGGAAAGAGACAGTATGTTTTATTTATTTTTTGAGGAAAATTCTGAATGCTTTCTTCAAGAAAAAAAATAAAAAATTATTATGTAAACCGAATTCAATCAATGGTTCGAAAAAAACCAAACACCTTATACAATACATTCCTATACCAGTGTAAAGCTCATGTATTTTGAATGCAAAGTGAAGAGCCTCATCATTACACCACACGCGGTAGGACTTACACTCCTCACTTCTCATGGCAGACTTTAGTTGACTCACACAGAGATTCACAGTGGGTGGTTGGTTGGTGGGTGCTCTGGTGTGGTTTGCTTCTTCTTTCCTACAAACATCTATCATCCTTATCTCCCCT
Organism: Aplysia californica; assembly: GCF_000002075.1. Taxonomy (NCBI): domain Eukaryota; kingdom Metazoa; phylum Mollusca; class Gastropoda; order Aplysiida; family Aplysiidae; genus Aplysia; species Aplysia californica. Next base: position 98,358 of record NW_004798131.1, on the reverse strand, counting down.
CCTTTTTTTATGTTTGTTGTTACTCTCTTGTAACACCTCTAATCTTCTGGCGCTCATATGACCTTATGCAGTTGCGAGCGCCGTAAAACCTCTACTAAAACTAAAAAAAGAGATCCACACACTAAAAATATTTACCCAGAGGCATATTGTTGTAGAGTTCTTTGTGAGCCTCGTGCAAACTGTTGGCGTTGGTCGATTCAAGTGTCAGCTTGACCTTGTAGTAACTGAAAGAGACGACACAAACAGAACCAAAGTGTAAGCAGAAGTAAGAAAAAAAATCTAGGCAAATGTGAAAGCAATTTCCCGGGACCAGGACTATAGAGATTTATCTTATCTTATAGTGGACTCCGCTTAATCCCAACAAGTTTAATGTGAAAACAGTGGTTAACTGAAAGAAAATCAAATCAATGTTTTCCTTTAACACTTACAGTTCCGAAGGCTCATACTGTGAAAAACCCTTGGGTACTGGACCAGTTTAGAACGATGAAGCCGTGGTAAAATTTTTTTAAATTAGAAAAACCTTGGCAGCCCAGGAAACACACTTTAAAAATTCAGAGAGGTTCATCAACAATTCAACTATCATACATAAAGTCACTTCCTTTGGTATCAGTGCAGTGCATCCATTCATTGTTTGATTATGTTTAGTGTGCCTGGTTGCCAGCGACCGCCAGCGGTAGTGAATGCATACTACAGCCTGGCAACTTAAGTCACCAACTGTACTGTGAGTGTTAAAATTCTTCTATTTGAGCAACCTTTCCAAACTGAAAACCCGGCTAAGCTGAATCTGTCTCCACAAACACTTGTCAAAGTCCCATGGGTGATTGATCGGAACTACATAAAGAGAAATTTCACAGTAACTGATGGGACATTTGGATAAAACTTTCTAACAAGGATAATACAACACTCAAATTCCTAACAAAAATCTCATTTCAACTTTGAAAGATAAGAATATTAGCAAGACATATGTAAAGCGTGATGGCAAAATGAGTTACTCCCCTCGATTAAAGCCTTAAGGAAATAGATATATCACACTCATGGGTGACGTTTTTACCATTTATAAGTATGAAATAATAAAAGTCAGGTTATGGTTAAAGAAAATGGCCTCAATAGAAAATCTACAAATTTGATCCTTATGTCGATTTTTGGCCAATACCTCCATTTCTGGATTGCGAGAAGTAACTCATTTTGTCAGCACACCTCACATATCAATAATCATATTCCATGCAATTATTCGATAAAGATAGTACATTCTGTGACATTTTTAGATTCAGAATTTTATGGGAAAGAAAAAAAAATACCCATTACTTTTTGTAATGTTAGACAAGATGACATGATTTTCTTTAAACTTTCCAAAACAATCTATTTTATAAACTTCTAGATCTACTCTTAAAACGGGTAAGGGGCAATAATCAAGTCAAAGAAGAATTACAACAGAAGTCTTTTAATTTGAGAAAAAAAAAGAAAAAAAAGAACATAAGTTTCACTTCAGTCTTAGTTAACACACAGAAAGAAATAAGGAGGAGAGCTAACAAAATGAAATACCACATCAGAATAGTTGTTGAGATACCTGTTTTTCCCCTGAGCTTCCTCCACTTTAAACAGTTTGTCTGTTTAGTAACCGTGCTTAATGGTGCAGTAGACACACTTCCTATTTTAAGGATAAAAAATTGTCTTTTTTTAAAAAGTTTTTTTTTGCAATTCCACTTCAGACAGGATCCACAGGACTTTATTGATGGCTGTTCGAAAGACTGCCAACAACTGACTGCAAAATAACTGTTGTTGATGAAGCCCACGTGGGACGCTCACTGTTAAAAACAATCAGGAAACGACAAATGCAGTTTTTGGGACACCTGAATAAATAGACATAAGGGCCTTGAACATCTAGCTCTCACTGGCAAAATGGAAGGCAAAGGAGGCAGGGGTAGGCCCAGAGAAACCTACTAAGGGAACCTAAACAAATGGGTAACAGGGAAAGATCAGGGAAATGCAGCTTTTTTAAGAGCATCCGAGCAAAGAAATGAAAGGAGAACCATGATCGCCGATGTCTGTCGCAGATCTGGCACTGGATGATGATGATATTTTGGACAACTTTACCTATTGAGCATGTCAGGATAAGATCCAATTATAACTTCATCCTTGAACTTTTCGGCAACATGGGAAATATATCCGGCTATTGAGGCCTCGTCTTTGCTGACATACAGTTCGTCTGTGTGGAATTCAACATCGGGGTTTTGGAACAGGTACTGTGAGAAAAGAGTAAAATATTCAATAACAATGATAATAATAACAGATCCTAATTTATATAGTTAAGTGTATTTCCACTGGGAGAGCGTAGAAGGTGCTTTTAAATAGAAAAAAAGACATGGACAAAAAACACTTACACTGACTCATCAATGCTATAATACATAAATAATTTATGAAAATGAACTCTCTCTCTCTCTCTCCTCCCTCTATCTCTCTCTCTCTCTTTTTCCCCCTCCCTCCCTCTCTCTCTCTCTTTCTCCCTCCCCCCCCCCTCTCTCTCTCTCCCTCTCCCCCCCTCTCTCTCTCTCTCCCTCTCCCCCCCTCTCTCTCTCTCTCTCTCTCCCTCTCTTTCTCTCTCCCTCTCTCTCTCCCTCAGCAGTCCCTCTATCTCACTGAAGCAGTTCGCCTCCCGACTGATAGAAGTAAAACTATGTTGGAGGGGGCATAAAACATTCACAATTCTTCATCTTTCTACCTATAAGTCCTTGCCCCAAAATCATTAACTTGGGGTAAGAGTTAAGTTCATACCAAATGCTCAAAAGAATATCAGAGGTGCCAACTTGAAATGTAAGAAATAAAATCTGAAACTTTCTTAACCCTGTGGAAATGCACCTCCAGGGTCCAGGGATTCAAAATTTACACATCACATCATCTAATACATCTTGGATCAGGACTGTCTTTGTATATAGTCTGCTTGAAGTTGGGGGAAAAAATGTGAACAATATAAAAAATTCTAATGTCTGGATTTATCCGGAAAATCGGCACGACTGGAATATAAATGTCCACAGTATCTATTGTGAAAAGCCAGAAGAATATCCAGCCAGCTGACAACAGACACGATCAGCAGGCAGACCCTTTCACAGATCCTGGAGAGGAGGGAGGAGCAGTTATGACATTGTACCGCCTGCAATGATGCCTATTCTCCAACCAACCAAGTAAGTAAGTAAGTATGGTGATGTAATGCATCTACACAGCTTAAAGATAACACAAGATAACATGACTGAAAGAAAAAATTAAGTAAGGAACGCTTTTATAAAAATCACTTGGTACATGTACAAGGCAGACTGATGAGAAGGTAGAGACATTCTCTTACAAGTGTTCTGAAACTTTTCATTCCAAGCCACATATGTCAAAAAAGTTCCATTCCCATATGTAGTCGATGTCATATTTAACACTTTGCAGTCACACAGCCAGCTGTACAAAATACCCCATCTGGTCACCCAGCCAGGCGAGCGACTGCAACGGACCTCTCGGGCCTGGCGCATAGTGCGCCAGGTGACTGAAATGGATAATTTTAACCGGTGCATTATTGCGCCAAGTGACTGCAAAGTGTTAATATATCCATCATTCAGCTGACCAACATTTAGTCGATAAAAGCGAAAAACTTTGTTATTTTTGGCACCGGGTCCTTTTTTTTGTTAAAGGTTCCAAGCGTGGTCACTGAATTTTCTAAAAAAGTGCATCATAATGCTAGTTATACCAAAACATTGCTGAAAATTTTCTTTCTCTTATGTGATTCAGACTAAAAGATAGAACAATGTCTTCTGCCATGAATAAACATAAAACATTTATTCCAATACATCACTTACCCCAAGCATACCAAAAGCTCGCTCCAGTAAATTGGGCACTCCAGGGAAGATGTAGACATTCTTTACGGAGACGAGCGGATATTTTGACTTTTCCTTCGTGACTGGATCAATTCCAAACGTGAGTGTGGCTGTCTGAGGGATCTAAACAAATACGTTTAGTTTTAGTAGAGGTTTTACAGCCCTCACAACTGCATAAGGTCATATGAGCGCCAAAGGGTGGATGTCAACAGAAAAGTCCAAACGGGGAATCAGGCTTACTCTGCTCACCTCTCTAGCCTCAACAGCACAAAGTCTTCTTCGACTATTAAACAAATTTTTTTAAAAGACGCATGAAGTGAACTTTGAAGTAAATGAGCTCCACAAAATGACTCCGAGGCGTAAAGATGACTATTTTATATTCCCCACTCTTGCAAACGTGTTGCTGTGTTGAGTTCCCACGTCATATTAGAAAGACGAAATCAAGATGACGATGCTTTAGCTTACTTAACTATTTAGTAGTCTGCAGTGTGAAACTGATATATAAGATGATTTTTTAAGATAAAACTAATGCGTGTTCAGTGGGAAAGTGATGCAATTATGTTTAGATAAGAGTGACGGTTTTTCTCAATGAAACTGATAGGATGATGTTAAGATAACAGTGACAGGTCTTCTGTGTGTAACTGATACGAGCATGTTTGAGGTCAAACAGATGGGGGGGGGGAGTTTTTTGTGTTCACTTGACATCAATTTAACCCTATCCGTACGCCCTGGTGTCATTTTGTACCCCCGGGGTTGTATTCTTCACATTTTAGAATACTTCTAGTACGAAAATCTCTTTAAAACTTTCAGTATTTCTCAAAAAATCATTTTGACAGACTGCTATGCCAAGCGTACGGATTGGATTAACGAATAAATTTCCTCTTTGGAAAGTGGTGGCACAGAGTACCCCACGTCGTATGGATACGATAGTAAAACACGACGTGCGGATAGGGTTGAGCAGAATCAAATGTAGTGGAGTGTCAAACGAGAGCAGATGCACTACAGAAATATGCAATGTCTGTATGTGGTCTACTTTGTAGTCACTAGTGCCTGTGACTGTTGGTTGATATCGCCAGAGACTCTGAGTCTGATATCACTCAAGCACTTTGATAGCAGTAATGCAGTTTTACAGCAGTTGATAGCAGTCAAGCATCTTGACAACAGCCCAGCAGCTGAAAGAAGACAAGCACTTTGACAGCAGTCAGGCGGTTTGATAGCATGGAAATATATGCTATGTTTGTATGTGGTCTGCTTTGTATTGCCAGCGGCAGTTAATTGAAAGCTGTCAAGCACGTTGATAGCAGTCAGGCAGTTAGATAGCAGTCACGCAGTTTGATAGTAGTCAGGCAGTTTGACAGCAAGGCTTCAAACTGTTCAAAACAATGCTGCACGTTTAGTTTCACAGCAAAGAAAGACTTCGCTATACCTCTTTAGAAGATGCTTCCCTGGCTTCCTGTTGAGAAAAAAATTATGTACAAGTTGGCTACACTATGTCAGAAATGCTTGGTAGACAATTTGAATGCACCATCATTTTTATCAAATCTATTGAAATTGTACATTCAAGCTCGCAGTAAAACCCACACAGAAATGTGTCTTCTTTAAAGTTTTAGTAGAGGTTTTACGGCGCTCGCAACTGCACAAGGTCGTATGAGCACCAGAATGTGTCTTTGAATTGACCTAAATGATGTAAAGCCAAAGAAACACAAAACAAACATGGATGCAAACTGCTAAACCGGCAAGGAAACGTCAAGTTTTTTCGATTTCATTATTTTAGTAAGTGCCTAGTTTCACTGATGCTACACATCTGCAAAGCGCTCTGAGCCTGTGTTCTGTTAATTGGGGTTGAGCAGAAAAGAAATGTCATACATTATTAGTTATTACTACAGTTACATTACTACTACAGGTGTCTTCAGAGGAAGTGGCAGAACCAGCATGGTACAGGGGACGGAAAGACCGGTTATTAACCAAATGAACACCGGAACAATCAGCAGATGGACTCTGAGGTGGATATTGGAGCGGGGAGCAGAGCATGTTTGCAATGCCCGGAGTACTATGATGTTGTTCCCAGGATCAAGCATTACTGCAGTGGTCAGATTGTTTGATAGAAGTCAGGTAGTTTAAATGCAGTCGATAGCAATCAAGCAGTTTGATAGCACTGAGCCATCAACATGAGTTTCCTGCGCACTTATACAGAGCTGCTTGTTTGTAAGGGTAAAGAGAAGCACAATAATGGTCATTTGGTTCAAGGGAAAAGTAAGACAGACAAACAGAATCAACAGGGGGAAATAAAAGAAGTAGGACCTACCAGTTGTGCCCTCCAGCAACACATTCATTGAGCTGTGAGCAAGAATAAAGTCTTACCAAAGTATCAATTTGCTGACAAATAAACAACAGTCACAATCTCACAGCTTTGTAAAACTGGATTTTTGTACCCAAGTCTTGTATCTGAGCCAGATTTTTAAAAAAAAAGTTTTTTAAAAGACCGCTTGGAAAGCAAAGATTTCAAATGTTATAAAAAAAAGGTGTCAAATTACTGTGGCCTTAGCAAACCAAGCTTCTCCTCCTAATCCTGACAGACGCATAATAAGCTTACACAGTTTAATACAAAGTAAAGAAACAACCTATTATTAAGGTCCCCTTCTTCTGTAAAACAGCAGAAATCTGAGGGGCATGAGCTCAAAAGCTGTAGGGATTACACAACAAGAACATCAATAACAGCAACAGCAACAGCAGCAGCAACAGCAGCAGCAGTAGCAATAACTCAAAGTCAAAAGTGGAAATCCTGTTTGGATCTCTAAAAGGATTCCCACTTTTGTCTTTAAAAATTCTTTGGTTGATGTTGTTGTTGTTACTGTAGTTGTTGTTGTTGTTATTGTAGTTGTTGTTATTGTTCTTGTCATATTACTCCTGCAGCCCCTTGTACTAAATTTAGAGTTTATCAAATACAAAAAGGACAAGTAATCCATACCTGGGCCATTTTCATCTCTGGTGACTTCGGATCTGTCGTGCGGAACCACGCCGCTATCAATTTCACCAGCTCCGGATGAGGTTCTGTCTTCAAGCCAAATGCTTTGGCCACTCCTGGGGAAATTGGAATTATGTAAGAAAAGTTTAGAAGTCCATTTTTTAACATAACTCAACAGATATGGTGTTTGCCTCTTAACTCGGAGGTCCAAAGTTCGATCCCTGCCAGCGTTGAGTTATTTCTTCTCAAGTTTTCTCCACCCCCCC
>NW_004798131.1:84611-91176 GCF_000002075.1 Aplysia californica | reverse complement strand
TCCTAGGGTGAGCAGAATCGAGCCTGTTGTCTTCTTGAATGAGGACAATTAATTTTAGAGGTCTTTCGTTGGAAGTTTCACATAAAAGATCCCTTGGCAGTTCTAAAATAAAAAATGAGTAGGCCCTTTGGGCTTAAGTCTAGACAAAATTCAAAATGAATTCCTATCTAAATAAATTGAAACTACTCTAGCCAGTATAAATATCAAGAGTACTTTTGAAAATAGCACATGACTGTCTGTCTGACAATGGATGGTTGTACGTTCTATGTAGATAAAACATCCATGTACATTAATTCAAATGTAGGCCTACTCCCTGTACTGTTGAAGGGATAAGAGAAGAAGAAGACTCAATTTACATCTTTTGGAGGACGCTTTTTAGTTTTAGTAAGAGTTTTACAGCACTTGCAAAACAATAAGGTCATATAAGTGCCGAAGATTAGAGGTGTTACAAGAGAGTAACATACACAAAAAAAGAAGGAGAGATAAGGATGATAGATGTTTGATAGGAAAGAAGGAGCAAACCACACCAGAGCACCCTTCAACCACCCACCAGAGGATGCTTGATTCAGTCCGCCCTATTTAAGATCAACAAAGGCAGTGTGGGAAAACATCCCTTCAGAAAGAGAAGGTATTATAATTATACCTTATAGAAAATATCTTCTTCTCCATGACTGGGAACCAAGCTCTTTTAGGCCTATATCTTTCGTGAGCAAAACGAAGACAAAAGGTGAACGACAACACCACAGGCATAGGTATATCGAGGCCAAACTAAAAGAGATCAAAAAGCCCAAGAACAGATCATAAATGATAAAGATCTTAGTTTTTCAAGGTACCAGCATATTCAAATAATCATAAGACTTACAGGGTAACAAGTGGGCTGCAAGAAAAAACCAATGAAAGAAGTTCTGCATTTTTCTCTCTTTCATGGATTATTGGTCCAGACGGAGAGAGCTGAAGCGGCCAATGCCGTTGATCATCTTAATTTTGTAGAACGAAGCAGATATAAATCATTTATGACACAATCAGCGAAAGAGAAGACTTGATAATATTCTTACCGTGATCACAAAGCTATGTGAATTTTCTGGGTTGATCCTCCTGGTAAGCAGCGAAAATTGTATGCACTTTCTTTCTTTCTTTTAAAAAAAAATTTTTTTTAAAAACAGATTTCAAGCCTTTTTTTTTTTAGTTAGTTAAATTTAGTTTCAGTCAAAGTTTTAAGGTATTTTCAAAACAAACAGGTCATATAAGAGTCAAATATTAAAAGTGTTACCAGAGAGTAACATACAAAGAAAAGAAGGAGGAGAGATAAAGACAATAGATGTATAGGAAAGAAGAAGGAAGCCACACCACAGCATCCACCAACCATCCACTCTGTAGAGTTGATTTCTCATCCTTTTTTTCCCCCTTGTTTTAAACTTGTCTAGGCCTACCAGTTTCACAGACAAGAGCAAAACATATAAGCGAGACACAAATAACTGGAAATCTCGGAAAAGAAATCGGAGAGTCAAAAGACATGAGGAGGCAGCACCCACCTTCAAAGGTCATGTCGTCGTGAGTGGGGCCGATACCACCTGATGTGATGACGTGGGTGAACTTTTTAGAGAACGTCGCCACTTCCTCCGCAATCACATCCACCTCATCACAGATTACAGACACCTAAAAAAACAAAACAAACAAACCAAAAACTGTCAAAAAGTTTCCATCTGTTTGATCTTGGGTAAGTCAACTATAATTGCAGAAAAATTATTAGACTGTAAGCAGACTCATTTTGCATAAAATAGAACAAGTACTCAAGAAACTGCTCAAGTGCTGTAAGCTCAGTCCATATCATGCTGGACAGCAACACAATTAATCCTGGTTCAAATCCATCAAATGGTATTCTTTACCCTTCCAGCCCCATGCGCGTATCTTTTCAGCAGCGCATGTACTACCCACCGTCCCAAGAGAGCGTATATTCTCAGTTTCCGGGGGTACTAAATTTGCGCATTTTTCTAAATTAGCGAACCTAATTAAACCGTAATTTTCATTATATTTGTTCATTTACCTTTAAGCAATGTTATCTGTTATAATCTAAACCTCAATACAAAGATACTACATCATTTTTTTGGAATGTACGTCTCTTTTTCTGAAATACTGCTGTATTGGCTGGGACAGGGGTTGGGGAAGGCAAAAAATGGCTGGGGTAGGAAGGGTTAAAATTGGGTCAGTTGGGGGGAACACCACCACTTCTGTTGGATATCAAAATACACACATGCTTCTACGTTGGTACAACCTTATTATGGCAATATTGGTGTTAAACTAATACCAACCGATATCGTTCAAATATTATATAATTAAGAGAAAATGTCTGTTACCTTCAGAGCGTAAATCACACTTACCTTTTGCACTTTGACTCCAAGCGAGAAGAGCTTTTTACAGATAAAATTTGAATTTGTGTCCAGAGTCTGGCCCTTCAGAATTTCATCTCCGATCACTGTGAAAAAGAAATAATATTTTCAGTTTATAATACGTAGTATCCAAGAACAAACAGACATGATGTTGTACACAATTTGTGAATAAAATATACGCTTTACAAATGACGACTGAAAAAGTTTTTTTGCCTTCTTCAACAAAATAGCAGGGCAATCTGTTTGAGCTGCGTTGGTCATGACCAATCTGGGTTATCTGTGAGATACTACATCCAAGCAGAAAAATGGATATCCTTCATAAAAATATTCCCAAAGGAGGGAATCAAACTCATAACATTTGAGTGTGTAACGGTGAAAAGCATGCTAATACACCAAAGTACACTTCATAATTGCAAAAAAAAAAAAAAGGACATATGATTAAAAACAAAATTTTTTAAAAACAAAAAAGCGATGCAATTTTGTTTTAAATCATGTTCATGACATTAAATCCATGAAATCCTTTTGAGAGAAAGTTAATGAATATAGAAGATAAAACAGCTTTATTTGACGTAAAATACAACATAGTACATGAACTTTGTTTCAATGAAAATTTTTTTTAAAAAGTGATCATCACTCATTAAGAGTATTTTGAAGATTGAGCAAGAAGTGCAGAGATGGAAACCTGAATTCATTGAGTTTTTATTGGCCTTTGTTTTTGTTAACATAAAAAAGTACCATGTATGTAAAAAAACATTTAACAACACCCTCAGACCCAACAAAACAGCTTGTCCTATAAGCAGCTACATATATACGACATGCGTATTTGAAATTTTTTTTTCTCTTTTCTCTAAAATCAACCTCTTAAATAACACTGAGTACTCAAAGTTGGGGTAAGAATAGCTTGAGTCACTGATGTAATGGCAGAGAATATAGTGATCATCATCATTGCCTTTCTAACCCAGGTACAGGCCACCAACAAACTAATACACGTGAGGTGTGCTGACAAAAAAATGAGTTAAAAATATATAATAAAAATCTCGGATTTTAGCCCTATGGACACAGAAAGATACATGAAATTTATAGTTTGGGTTTGTACAAATTTATTACATGAACTGATTAAAGACGTGTCTAACTTGAAGAAAAAATAAAATGGCATCCTTTAAAAATCTACAAATTTGAATTGTGTTTATTTTCGGTTGACATCTCCATTCATGGGTTGCCAGAAGTAACTCATTTTGTCAACATACCTCACATAATATATTTCAACTTTAAGGAATATGATGGTAGTGATGAAAGGGGGTGCATCAGACAAGGAAAAAGTATGATGTAAAAATGTGACGACAAAAAGCTAGCTCTACTACTTACCGATGATTCCAGCAGTGCTCTGTCCATCCATGGCATGAAAGTAACTCCTTCGAGGAGACGCCCTTGAGGCAGTCAGAGAAGACGAATCAGAAGGATTTGAGCCATTGTTTTCTGTCTCCTTACTAAAAGATGCAGAGTCGTTCCCTTTCTGCTCATTGCCATTGTCAGCCATTTTTGCTGTGGAAGACCCTTTGTTGTGGCTTCCACCGACACTTGCAGTAGAAAAGAAAGTTTGTCCAGAGAAATGCCTCGCAAGGGACTCCAGTCTGCGAAGGCTCCTTGCCCCACCTCTAGACATTCCTTTCAAATCCCAGCCTCCATTTGGTTGTTCCTTCAGTGGCTATGGAACAAAGATAAAGGACAATAAACGGTTTTAGCAAAATTCAGCCCATTAGGTGGCAAGGGACAGAAAAATGCCTTACTTTTACTTTACTTTACTTTTCCGATCCAGCGGCCATTTGGGTTCTAGCCCTTCGGTCTGTCGATATGGCAAAGAATTGACAGGTTTTAATCAGCTGTGCTTTGTCGCTGTATAGAGTGTTTCCGATGTCTGGGGAGGCAGGTAGGTAGGTGCTACGCAGGTCACAAAGTGCTGGGCAGTTAAAGAGATGGTGTGGTAATGCCTTAAAATATCTTTTTTTATATATTGAAAGGTTCACACAAGATGACACTTTGCACTACAAAGTTCTGGAGATCACTTTTCCCCACTTTAACCCTTCGTGACAAAGGGTCAGTTCATGCTGCACCTGGCAGAGTTTTGGATCTTCAGGGCACAGAGTAGCCCTAGATTTAGAGGTCAGTTTCCTATAATTAGACCAGGTATTCAATTACTACTAACCATAGGCCTATCTAAAGGGAAACATTTTCTTTCTAAGGAATAAATACTCTTGAATGCGAATCTGCAATTAATTTTATGTAATGCATCTAATAAAAGCAGGAAGCAGAATACAACTCATAACAAACGGCATTCGTCATCATGGTCCTTGCGCTTCACTAGGCATGACGAACGCATCTTGTGTAAAAAAAAATGTCGAACGGCCTTCGTCATAAAGGTCGCGAAGGAGTTAAAGCAAAAACATGATGCAATGTCATCTGCATTATCTTGAGACAGCATTCAAATTTAAAGTAACATTTCAGAAAAGGACCATTATTAGGAACACATCTTGCTAAATTTGTTTTCAAGCGAAATAAAAAAACAAACAAATCACCTGAGTGAGTGTGCTTGAACAAGTGACTTTTAAGTGCTAGATTAAATATATTTTTATAAAGAGGGCAAATGTTGTTGTTATCGATCCAGCAGGAATTCAGGCAAAACCAATTTGTCATGTAGTGGCACATTCTAAGAACGGATGAGGTGAAACGAATTGTGTAACTATAGATGATTGAAATTATAATACAGTCATGGCAAAGGACTACAAGTAGATAACCAATGTAATTTTGTGAAATTCAAAATCTTGGGTTCAACTTCGCGTGATATCTTGCTTTCACTCACAAAATTGGTTCACAATGAAATTACAGATGATCCCAGGCAAGCATAAATATATAGTCTGCCTTTTTCAAGACTACACTTCAAAGCAGAATGCAGAACTCAGAACAGAAAAAAAAGCAATCTCTCTCAGATTTGTGATTATGACTCATTGAGGGATTCCCACTTTGTTGTCATTCATGGTGTCAACAGGACAGTACGACGGCAGCCTGCCGACTCGGATTAATAGTAGATCTATTTTCTTTGCAACTTGCTGAACTGTTTGGTTCGGTTGTCAGTGATTGTGCAGCACCCTTCTTCCACACAGATTGATTCTGATGCTGTACACTACGTGTCGTAAACTGAGAAGAAGAAGAAGACTAAGAGTAGGCCTACGTCAATTTGGAAGGGCTACAAAAGCAAGTTCAAACAAAGTTCAATGACGCAGTGCAAATGACCCACTGTTTCGATCCGGATCCTTTCTTTTAAAGTTTTGTAAGCACAAGAAATTAAGCACTTACAAGAGATTGGACTCAATAGGACGCTGAGCTGCAAATGGACTATAAGGAAGGAGCTTTGAAACTGCCAGTGCAAACCGAGCGCTACGCAAAATCATAACTAGCCTCGATCTAGATCTATAGAATCACAATCAGATGACGCGGTGGGCATCCCCCTTGCGAGGTCAAACAAGATTGCTGTTACTAAAAATATTGGCAAATGGCGTCGAGTTGTCGTTCTCTTGTGTCTAGTTATCCGCTTGTGACATCTCTCTCTCTCTCTCCCTCTCTATAATGTTATTAAATGATTGTACTGTAGAACCATGCATTAATTATAATAAATGTCGGGAAGATACAGTGTGAAACTACAACTGAAGGTTGGAGGTCTCCTATCAACAATAAGTCGAGTCCATCGCCAGCCGCCAGCCAGATTATCTGATAGAATTAGAATAATCAGTAGGCTCAACCGCAGGCCTACACCTACACTGTATATCGATCAGGTTACTGCAGGTGCAGCTGTTACTACTCATCTCAGTGTCAAGAGTTTACTAATAAAAAACTCAGGAACATGTGAGGAACACAAACTGCTACATTAATACAATGTATAATAATGTAGACCTCGTCTTTCTTCAGAGCACCTTACCACACAAAACAGACAGAGTAGAAACTTGCATCAAGTTCATCGGTCATTGAGTTATGAGTTATGACCCTTGACCGGTGTGTTATGGAAATTCCCGATTCTTGTACTTCCGGATCCATCGGCAAAATTATGTTGGCAATAATAATCTTTAAAAAAGTAATTCAATTGTTCGTCAGAGCCAGTGCGTTATATTTCACACACACACACACAC
>NW_004798131.1:70495-82775 GCF_000002075.1 Aplysia californica | reverse complement strand
AGAGAGAGAGGAGGGGCAGGAGAGAAGGGGAGGTAGTTAGCCTACAGGCATGGAGAAAGAGAGAGAGAGAGAGAGAGAGAGAGAGAGAGAGAGAGAGAGAGATTTTCCTTGCCACTGTCTGGGTTTTCTTTTTTTCGCGCGCAATGAGCATGCGCAGTGGTCGCAGTTTTCCACTGATGGCTGATCGACGCCATTGCTCAAGCTGGAAGGAAATTGCAGTCTTGTTTGATTTTATACAGCGTAGTGTGTACTCTGTTGTGTCGCAAATTTGATCCGACGACGAATTGATTTGACTTGAAAATCATATCAAGTGTGATTGGTACGTTGAATTTGGCAAATGTTTTAGGTTTATTTGTTTTCTGTCCATGCATGTAATCTCTTGCCTAAATTTAATGTTATGTATGAAGTGCACAATATTTTTGTTGTCACAAAACGGCGTCATGAACTACCCCCAGCGCCAGTGGGTTTGAGTTTGGTTTTGGTATCCTTTTTTTTGTGTTGATGACTAAGATCAATGCAACGTGAATTAGACAGTAATACTGTTTCAGCAATTCTACTTTCATTTTATTATATTCATTGTTTACATAATCTACAAGTTTGGTCTAGATTCTAAATCTAGTTTATCTTACTATCTGGGAGGAATTCCGTCTATCACTATCATGCCAAAAGTCAGGATTTGAGACATTTAAACATATTCTTGGTTCAGACTGACCTGAACTCTCCTATGATTCATCAAAAATCAATTTTGTTGTAGGCCTAGATCTACAAGTTGGTTCAGATCAACGAAAAATAATATTTTTATTAGATTTCTAATTTTGTAAAACAAAGATGATGAATTCAGTGTCGAGAATTCAGCTGGCCTGTCTCACATGTGGCTAAACGTAGAATGACGCACCTGCCTGATTGGCTGCTAATTTTAGTAGCCCAATGTGATGTCTGTCATCATATCCTGAGATACCCACTAACTATTTTTAGAAGGCTGTGGAGACAAAGATATCTTTGGTGGAGATAGCCTACCTCGTGGAACGACATGTTGGGTCAGTGGCTGGACGTATTATCTGAATCGATGTGTTTCGCACTTGAAAATTTCACACTAAGAGGCTTACTGCAGCCCGTCAGCCAGGCTCTGATTGGTTACAATGTTTCCAGTATGTTAATAGCATTTCGTAATTGCGGTAAATCTACCTGGACATGTTGGAAGATCGCTTAGATCGTTGATGCTCAGAACAGTAAGAACGCTGATGACAAACACAATAAAGCGCGCGAAAATTGCCGTAAAGATGCCGGAAGATTACACCCCCCCCCCCCCCGATAAACAATGCACAGAAGATAAGGAGCAGCAACATCGGAGCACTGCATCATATCGCTAAGTATTCCTGGAAAAACATCGCACCAAAACGTCGTGCCATCAAAGATTTTACTTACTTAGAAAATCTTGGTGCCATGCGGTTGGGTAGATGTAGCCACGAGATCGGAGGGGTATCCTGGTCTGACGTCACACAAAATGGCAGCCTTACCTAAAAATAGTTTGCATCGTTCTACGTTTAGTCGCATGTGCCTGCCTCTACTTGTTGATCTTCTATTATCTTTTTATTAATGAACAAGATGAGAATATTTATAGAATATTAGTGCGCTCGTCTCCAAAGCAGAAAGTCCAGGTTCGAGCCTCGGTTTGGACCCGCATTTTTTTCGCCCCTCCTTCCCACCCAGCAGTAATGGTTACCTGACTTCAAGTTGGGGAGGTAAAGACGGCGTGGAAAGGAACTGGCCATGCTACCACAATATATGCCGAAGACCCAGGAAGTTGTCTCACTAACACAATCCCCAATGTCCGGATCGGATGCGGGAACAACTTTACATGTAGACTATGGCTGATCAACCTGTCATTACGACCAAACTCAACCAGGATCGCTTTAAAATTTTAACTATTAAGAACAAGAACACCTGAAAACTATACATTTATGTAAACGTCAAAGTCAAGGTTTACGGAATACAATTTTTAAAATTTGTTGTTGATTCAAAGGTCTTAACTCCCATAAAAGGCCTTATAAAAAGTAACTTTATTAACGATACCGATATCATCATTGACATCATCATCACCCTTCGTCCTATGAATGGGGCATCGGTCAACTCTTTGTATGACAGTAACCCTCCACTAAGATCTCTATACATAACTCTTTTGAAGGCTATTTTGTTTACCTGGTCCCATGAAAATCCAAAAGCTTTCATGTTCATGTCTGATTCTATTTTGTGTTTTTGTTACTCTCTTGTAACACCTCTAATCTTCGGCACTTATATGACCTTATTGTGTTGCGAGTGCCGTAAAACTCTTTACTAAAACTAAAAAAAAGGCTTTGGTGTCTTAATTCCAGTTCTTCATTATAGCTCATTTTATTTTTCTTGTTTCAGTTGCTTGGATGGATTAGAGACTCTTCCCAACCTCCACCAGTCCTGACCGAGTGTTTTGTCTTCGCGGCTGACATTTTCCCTGCCTGAGAGATGCTGAAGTTGTGAAAACTTTCAAAAATGAAGCGATCAAAGCCAGAGCAGGCGAACGAAGAGACAGTGCAGTTGAGGAGAGGGAGGAGACAAAGGTCGGTCACAAAGCCAGAGTCCACGACAATGGATGCTTCTACTGCTGCTGGTGGAGCCACGTCGGTGGTGGATACTACACAGATTGTGATCGCTGTAGATTTGCAGCCTGAGGCCGAAAAGCTTACTGTCGTCGGTGGTGATGTCTCGGAAGAAGCTGTTAAGTCGACGTCTATAGAAGGTCTGTCTCATCTGGCATCTGAAAAGGATAATTCTGTAGATAATAATCAATTGGAAAGTTTGAAAGGTTCAGTCTCAGACTTGGTGTTAAATGTAGAGGAAGAGGAAAAAGTTGTGCCCGTTACTAGTGTGTCTGGTCAGAGTGAGCTCAGTCTGTCTGAGACGTTCATCACAATCGAAACCAAAGATGGTTTAAGCACTGAGAAAATACCGTTTTTGCAGTTTATGAGCAACATGGTCGTGGATCCAAATTCGGGCAATCTTAAAGTTGATCTCACACAGCTTTTGAGCAGCACTTCGGCCAGTGGCAGCAGCGCACCAGAAAGCAAGAACAGTGTACAAGTTGTTGAACGTTTGTCGTCAGGTTCAGCCGGAGCAGCGTCTGCAGAAGCTGCCCAGCCTCAGGTGGTTGTCAAAGTGCAAGATTCTGCACCACCTCAAGTCAGTCTGGAAAGCGCTCAAGAAACTCCCGCTGAACCAGTTAAGGTGAAGAAAGTGGGGAGAGGGAGACCCCGTAAGTATCCCTTAAAGCCAGGCGCACCAAGTCAGGCTAAAGCTCCTGTGGTTAAAACAGATTTCAAGCAAAGTCCGAGGCGCTCTGGAAGGACCCCCGCAAAGAACACGAGGTTTGGTGATGATTTTGTGGACAGCACGACCTTGGGTAAAATCACCACCACTCCGTGGAATACGCAGCTCATGACTCTGGCTCTAGCTGCGGAGCGGCACGAGAACAAACCATTCAAGTCTGTTTCCCCAAGCCAGACGTCAAGCTCTGTAGAACTCGCCAAAAATGGGATAGTTGAGGTGGATGCAGAAAGAGGGGTGGGTAGTGAAAATAAGAAATTAAAGAGTACAGACTTGACAGACGAGAGTACTGAAAAGAATTCAGATACGAAGAAAGACAGTCAGAAGAGATACATTTGTGCTGTGGAGGACGTTTCAAAGGAAACGAGTTTTACCGTGACAGCTGAGAAGAAAAAAGGTGGGGCCGCTTCCATAAGGGGACCAAAAACTTTGAAAAAGTATGCGGGGGTAAATCCTGTGGTTCATCGCACTCTGGAAGATGCTTTGTCTTTCGCAGTTTCCTCCACTAAATCATGGTTGCATGAAGACTGCATACCAGCAGAGGAAATTTCTGTAAATTCCAGAAACCCCATCTACTATACGATAATGGAGCCCAAGTTGCCTCCTACTGGAGATGGTCTCTTAGTCCACAAATCAAATGATGGTCTAAGGTTTCAAATTGCTAAAATTCGAGGAAAGCCTCCTTCAAAAAGCCTGGTTCCCCTTAATGCTTTAGAAGATTCGTATCCTCAAGACCGTTATTTCAGCTGTGATCTGTGTCCTGGGTTTTTCCCTTCTTCCAGCAGCTGGCTTCAGCACAACAACACCGTCCACCAGCGGAGCGTGGAAGCGTTCGAGAGCCTGCACAAAACCGAGAACAACAAGGAAGTCTATCAGTGTACCTCCTGTGGGCAGAAGTTCCCCCACCAGTTCATGTTAGCCATACACACCAAACGTCGCAGGCACAACGACGGCAAGAGCTTCCGCTGTACCCTGTGCAAGCTCAACTTTGCCGGGCCGAAGGAGAGGGAGGAGCATTGGATGATGGCGCACCCGGCTCGTAGCTGTGGCCTCTGTGGGAAGCAGTTCACCAATATTGTGATGCTACGCAGGCACATCAATAACAGCTGCCACGGGGCTCGCTTCAGAAAGAGGTTGACCATGGGTGAACCCACCGATAATGTAGAAGTGTCTGCCGGACAGGAGGGCACCGTAATGGTTACCGCTACCTCGGAGGATCTGCAGCAACAGGAGAAATCAGCGGATGTTGAGTACGATGAATACGAAGAGGAAATGGAGGAGACGGAGGTAGAAGCGGAGGAAAATGGTGGTGACGTTTACCTCGGGGAGAGTGTCAAGAGCAAGCTTGAGACTGTGAAAGTGTCGTGTGAGCTGTGTGGTGCTGAGTTCTCCACTCACTCTGGCCTGTGGCATCATAAGCTAGACGTCCACCGCCAGTATTTCCCTGCGGGCTACGCTGAAAAGCTGCAGGAAAGGCTGCAAAAAAATCGTAGCACATTGCTCAACTCACATGTCATTGATCCCATGAAAGCGGAAAACAAGGGAAATAAATTCTTCGTTTTAATGCAGCCGAAATGGCCGACTTCGAAACCAAAAATTGTTGTGAGTGTCGATAACAAAGAGTTTTTGTTCAAGACAAAAGATCAAGCAGCCTCTGAGGAGGAGAATCTGGAGCCTGAGCCGTCCCCCAAGAATCCTGAGATCCCTTACAAAAAGAAGGAGACGACATTTCAGTGTACTCAGTGTTCTGCTACTTTCAACTTTGCCTCGAACTACAGGGAGCATCGCAGCCGGGTGCACGGCGAGTGTTTTGAAACGGTGCGTCTGCTGGGAGCCTTCCAGTGTACCCACTGCTCCGACACCTTCCCCTGTCAGTTCATGCTGGAGGAACACCTGAAGAAGCACAAAGGCCGGAGGCTGCTTCCCTGCACTCTGTGTGGCTTGGACTTTCACAAAATCCAAGAGAGACGCCAGCATTGGAAGACGGTTCACCCCGGCATTGGCTGCCCAAACTGTGGCAAAATGTACGCCAGCATCAAGTACCTGCAAAAGCACATAGCCCTCAACTGCCAAGATCATTTCCCGGCCACTAAGAAATTTTTAGAGTTCAGAAAAAGACAACACAATGATTTTGAAATGGAGAAAAACGAAAAAAGAGTGGAGAAGAAGATTATCAGATGTCACCTTTGTCCAAAACTGAGCTCTTCGGTTCACGGGTGGCGGAGGCACATGAGCAAATGTCACGAAGACGCCGGTTTCTCCAAGCTGTCCAACACCTGTATCATTTGCAATGAGCTGGTGTATGGCTACAAAGCCCTGGAGAAACATCTGCTGCAGTGCCATGCTGAGGACTCGGGCCTGCCTGTAGAGGAGGAAAACAACATGGTGGAGGAGGCTCTGAAGAAATGTAAGGTGGACATCTCCACGTACCGCAAGGCGGGCGTGAACAGCAAAGACATCGTGGTAGACCAGGAGGGCAACTACCGCTGTCCTATGTGCCCGAAGACGCACACAGACATCAAGGCCCTGCAGACGCACATAAAGACGCACGTGAACATGAATCTGGAGTGCGGCGTGTGCCAGAAGACCTTCAAGAACCCCACGCTCCTCAAGCAGCACGTTCAGCGACATCGGACGGACGCGGTGTACAGCTGTGAGACGTGCCTGAAAAAGTTCATGACGCTTCAGAAACTGAACAAACATCGCAAAGTTCATCACCAAGGTCAGCAGTTTACCTGTGAGCTGTGTGGAATGTCGTTTGCTCAGAACGACTACCTACAGAAGCACTTACGCTGCCACACGGACAAGCGGCCTCACGTGTGTTCGGTTTGTGGGAAAACATTCAGAACAAAGCCGGAGCTTCGCGTTCACATTCTCATCCACACGAGAGAAACGCCTTTCAAGTGCCAGTACTGTGGTCGAGGTTTCTCTCAGAAGGGCAACTATCGCATCCATCTAGCGCAGCATACAGGGGAAAAACCCTATCAGTGCGACCAGTGTGACATATCCTTTGCTTTGTACTGCCACCTCAAGCGGCACAAGAGCACTCACGACCAGAAAATTAACTACCGCTGCATCTGGTGTGGGAAGGAGTGCACGCAGAGGAAACACATGCAGATGCACGTGCAGCGGGTGCACAAGGAGGACTTTTTCCAGTACGAGGAACAGATGAAACTGGAGACCCCCCTGCCCATCGCCCCGTCGCAGATCAAGCTCTACAACAGAAAACTGGGCAAAGCCGTAAAATTCCGCAAGCCGTACAGAACCCGAGCCCAGAAGTGCGACTCGACCATCCAGGAGCTGATGAGTGTGAGTAAAACAGAGCCGGAGGACGTGGTGGAGACAGAGGTGCAGCAGGATCAGAACGTTGTCATCGAACCGTTGGTGGAGCCCATGATTGAAACGGTCACCGTCTCCTCCGCCCTGCCTGTCATCTCGTCCCAAACGCTCCCCGGCCTGCCAGTGGTTGCCACCGACAACGGGAACTTTGAGATTCTGGTCAGCGGGGATCATCAGAATTACGTCAAGCACAACATCGGGCCGGAACTCATCGACCAAGACGGGACGTCCAACCTGGAGATTGTGATGGGGGAGAACAACGAGATCAACATCATCATCAAAGACCCGCGAGCGATTCAAGACATCGTCGGGGATGACACAACTTTGGCCAGCCTCCAAGAGAGTGGCGTGTCGTTGCAGACCATTGCCCAGCCAGTGGAGGTGCTAGTCAATGCTAAAGTAGATGATTCTGAAGTTGTGTAACTTTTTCTTCTGGTCCGTGTATTCTGACAGACTTTTCTCACTTTAGGTACCTTTCAAAGAGGCTAAAACAGCACCTGGACATGGATGGCCAGTGCCTCTATAAATAAGTTATTGATGGTCAAGGTTAGGTACCTTTCCAAAATGGTCTAGGTTGGGGGATAAATGGTAGGTAAAAACAAATTAAAATAAATCTAATTGGTGGGATAAAGTTGTAGTAGCTTCCCTTGATTGTTTTTTAAAATAGTTTTTTAGAATTAAAAAATGGTATTGGTCTATGTGGAAAACTGGAATAAAATCGACCGATTGACACTTACTAAATTTTCCAAGATGGAATGAGTTTAGTTTATTGACATCATGTTGTGTGAAAACCTACTTTGAAACTTTCTTGAAGACTTTTCCATAGAATTTACCGGGATTTCTTGCTTGTAGTAGTGCATTTTGTTCATCTTTTTAATGTTATTCTGCATTTGTCGCAGTTATCTAAGTCTAAGTGTTTTCTTAGAAGTGAAGGCCCCTTTGCAAAAGATATGATATGATGTGCAGTGATTTCTTTCTTTTTGATGGGACTGTAGTTAATACCTTTACCTCTAAAACTTAAATCAACATTGAAATTGAAGGAATTGTCACACGTTGTAATACACTTCTTTTGTGTGTTGAAGTTGGAGCTTGATCATGTCCTTCTGACTGCAAATGGCTTTTTCAGTTCAGGGAGTGAACCCATTGTAAACTATAAAAATATATCATGTCACAGTGATTACCTATATTGCTAATATAGATATTGTCATTTTTTTTACTGGCTCCTTGTTATTGGTGTAAAAATGCCCGTGACCGTGCTATATCCTCAACAGAACGGTCTGGGTGCACTAAAAGTTCAAATAATGAGTCTGATGCACTTTTGCTCTAGTCATTGGCGGGTTGAATTGTTGGTAAGGGCTGTTAATTTTTAATTTTTTTTTAAATAACGAAAAAGCGAGTTCATCTTTTTAGCCAGTGGTGCATGCGCTTCAGCATCAATAATCCTTGGCACCAGTTTCAGGACAGAACACTAAAATATTGGGCAGAAAAAGGCTCTAATTTCCGATCTATCAGTCAGAACGCTAGTTTCTGTCAACATGCTATTATGGGATACCAACATGTCTGCACCCTGTCACATGTCTTGATCACATTTTGTGCTGGTTTACTGAGGTTTTTTTCCGCGATTAAGTGCTCACTCCCTGAACCTGAACTCAAAATTCCAAAGCTCTGGAGGCCAGGGTTTGGGAAAATTAGGATCAGGAGCCCACAGCTTACTTAAGTTTGTTTAGCAGTTGCGTTATGACAGTGACAGTGTTAACCCTATCCGTACGTTGTGTTTTACTATCGTATCCATACGACGTGGGGAACTCTGTAGTTTGGGCCAACTTTCCAAAGTGGAAATTTACTCGTTAATCCGATCCGTACGATTTTCATAGCAGTCTGTCAAAATTATTTTTTGAGAAATACTGAAAGTTCTAAAGAGTCTATCTTCGCACTAGAAGTATTCTAAAATGGGAAGAATACAACCCAGGGAGTACGAATACTGTTAAATATGGCTGCTTTATTTCTAATGTTTATAAAGGCATTTCTAGTGAAAATTCAAATGTGTATTTGACTGAGCTGAGCGTATATGTGTCATGATGCGGTGGAATCTGGCGCTCGTCAATTTTTGGGCATATATGGAGTTATTGGTATTATCTTAAAGCCTGTTTGTTTGCCTTGCTTTAAATGGAAAAAATATCTTTCTATCTTGAATAGAAGTCGAGATATTTGCGATTGAAAGAGGTGGGGGTCACTGGGTTCAGAGGAAAAATTAGCGCTGGGAAAAATGGCTGCCAAAGTTTGGTTACTTCCATAGTTTGAGAGTCTTTGGAAACTGAAAATTTACAGCTTTTGTCCCTTTAATCCATGTTTTTTGGTAAAATCCTCACAGAAATGTGTATGGACTTTAAAAGATGTTGAGCCAAAAATTAAAAACTTGATAAAAATTGCCAAACCAGCAGAAAAATGACAGTTTCTTTTATTTCAGTATTTTGATGAGCGGCTGATTTCACCACGATGCCTCTCATAATATATGTATGAAATGGACAATTTACTATCGATTCATCAAATAAACGAAAGAGAAAACCATATTTTGTTGACTAGCTGGTCTGGTCTAATCCTGTATGTGAACTATGTGACTGTTAATTGTATGCCAAATTTTTAAAAAGTCTTGAATGAATTCCTACCGCCTGTTGACCTCAGTCTAGTCTAGTCTAGTCAATCACCTTTAGTCAATCACCTTAGCGATCAATTAACATGTTCTTGTGCTTTTTTTTCAACTGTGCACATGATTGATGTAATGAATGTAGGCCTACTACTTTTTAAAATTATTTTATAATTACTCTTAGTTCATTCTTTTGGCAGTGAGTTAAAGGGTGTCACTGATAGCCCTTAGATCCTATACGTAGCATGTACGTGTCTTTCTTTCTCTCTCTGTTGTTTCTGTCTTTCCTTTTTTGCTCCACGCATTTCCCAGCACCAAATGGCTTTCATTGTGTCAATGTGCTTCTCTGTACTCAAACATTCTCGTTATATGAATCATATTATGATCATCCTTTTTGGTTTAATCTTACCTCAGGGAAAAGTGGCCCGCCTAGAAAATAAGCTTTGTGTGTTAAACTCACACTCACACCCCTCCCATTTTCCATTCTCTCTCTCTCTCTCTCTCTCTCTCTCTCTCTCTCTCTCTCTCTCTCTCTGTGTGTCTCTCTCTCTCTCTCTCTGTCTCTCTCTCTCTCTTGCTCTCTCTCTCTCTCTCTCTCTCTCTCTCACACACACACACACTCTTTCGCTCTCTCTCTCTGTCTCTCTCTCTCACTCTCTCTCTCTCTCTCTCTGTCTGTCTGTCTGTCTCTCTCTCTCTCTCTCTCTCTCTCTCTCTCACACACACACTCTCTCCCTCTCTCTCTCTCTCTCTGTCTCTCTCTCTCTCTCTGTCTCTCTCTCTCACACATACACATACACTCTCTCCGCTTTGAGCTCACTGCAGTGGTTTTCGGATTGACTTTACCATTTCTTGTTTCACTGCCCGCATACATGTATCATGTATAAAGCAAAAGCATGTGGTTTCGTTGCTTGCATTCAGATGCAAACCTAACTTGTCTTTGCAATCAAATAAATGAAAATGCAATGAATTTGCTATTTAGAACAGTTGTCTTCCTTTTGTCAGCTGTGGTTTCATTCTCATTGATGATTGTGTTAAGTGTACTTTACTGCTGGGGTTATACTATACTACTACTACTACTACTACTACAACTGCTGCTGCTGCTACTCTGCTACTACTCTACTACTACTACTACTACTCTACTACTACTACTACTACTACTACTACTACTACGGCGCTCGCAACTGCATAAGGTCATATAATATGAGCGCCAAGGGGTGGATGTCGACAGAGAAACCCCTACATGGAATCAGACTTACTCTGCTCACCTCTCTAGCTCCAACAGCACAAAGTCTGCTTGGACTGTCAAGGCACCCAGGAAATAGCGGGTCACAAGAGAGTGACAAACATACAGAAGGAGTAGATCTAGAAAGAAAATGCAGCAGATCCCTGCTGTAGTTCAGGCACGAGTATGACATTGTTGGATCCGCACATTTGCAATTCTACTGTGCGTTAGAATTAGAACGAGAAATGTCCCCCCTTTGGGAATGGCCTAAAGACACTTCAGTCAGTGGCACCGCCCCGGGGGGTTTCTGTGCTATATAGTACGTTGTTGACGAGAGCCTGATTCCACCACGCTGCCTCACATTTACAAACACTCACTGTCAGACATTTTTATAGCAATGAAAATTGTGCTTTTAGTTAGAGTTTTCTTCTTTTATGATCAAATTGAATAGAAGAGAGAAAAAAAGAATGAATGAGGACCGCTCATTTGGAACAAGGAAAAGGCGAAGGTAGGTAGTTGGCGGGTGCTCTTTTGTGGTTTACTCCTACTTTCCTATCCAATATCAACATTGTATCTTTCTTATCTCTCCTCCTTTTCTGTGTATGCTACTCTCTAAACTCTCTTGTAAGACCTCTCATCTTTGGCTTTTGTATTTATATGACCTACATGTAGTTGTGTTGCAAGTGCCGTAAAACTCTTACAACTAAAAAATCAAACATCTATCGTCCTCATCTCTCCTCCTTTTTTGTGTATGTTACTCTCTTGTAAGACCTCTCATCTTCGGCTTTTGTATTTATATGACCTACATGTAGTTGTGTTGCAAGTGCCGTAAAACTCTTACAACTAAAAAAACAAACATTTATCGTCCTCATCTCTCCTCTTTTTTTGTGTATGTTACTCCCTTGTAAAACATCTCATCTTCGGCACTTAAATGACCTAACCTAGTTGTGTTGCAAGTGCCATAAAAAATCTTGCTAAAAGTAAAACTAAAACTAAAAACAAAGAAAAAGCGAGGAAAACAGACAGAAATAGCAGAGGGAAAGGAACGAAGTGGAACGTATGACACATACAGAAATGAAAATTTACAAAAGATGCATTGCAAGGAAAGCTCAACTCAGAACGACCTTGGCACCTAACCAACGATCTGAAACAACCAACACAAGATGGAACGGTAGGTTGTGACTATGACTTTGCAGTAAGCTTATTAACATTCATTTAGACTTCTTTGGGCTGGTTTTGTGCAAGAGTAAAACAAAACTAATTGTCAGACTAGGAAGTCTGAGTGAGTGCCATGGTAGGCCTACAACAAAACAAACTTATTATGCTAGCAGCAAGCTGTCCCCGTCGTTTTATTCAAGAAGCATTCTGAAATTATGCGAACTGAGCCACAAAAAAAAGTGAACTTATATGATTCTGTTAATTTTAACAAAGAATGGTTTTAAAGGAAAATAATTTTTTTAAAAATATAATGCAAAAAATGATCAAATTTTGCTAAATTAGCTCTATGCGGGGTGCATAAAACCAAGCGGACAGATTATGGGCCGCCCCCGCTCTGGCGCGAACGAGCCATGTATCTGTCCCCAGGGTCTTATTATGCACCCCGCATGTTGTTGTTGTTGTTATCGATCCAGCAACAGCTGGGCTCTCATCCTTCTGTCCAATGCCATGTAGTGATAAGTGCAGGTCTGTTGCAGTTGCTGTAATGTTCCATAGAG
>NW_004798131.1:63473-67541 GCF_000002075.1 Aplysia californica | reverse complement strand
TTTAAGGATGAATTTGACAGCGACAATGTTTCAAAATTAGAATAAGGAAGCAGTGATTATTTGATTATATAGACGCTTCGCCCCTGTGTACATCTGTCACAAGTTTATGTTGACGTCCATTATTCTGACTCTGTAAACAGCGCAACTGCTTATCTCCCTTTTGATGATTTGTGTATGGTCAGTGAGTTGTGGGCGGGGTACATAATTATAGGTTACCACGGATCACATGACTCCCTCACTAGTGACTGACGATTGGTCGCTTTCAAGGACAAGCAGGCTAAACCAGATTTCGGTAGTTTCCAGAAACCTTGGCCTACACCAAAAGTGGGCATTGCCCTACCTATAGGAGAAGTTTGGTTTCATTGGTATGTATATTTGTTTGGTTATAGAAAAAACTCTCCTTGACTTTTAAAGAAACTGAACAAGGGGCAAAAACTTTACCTTCGATTTTCTCGAAACAGCATTTTTCGGGATAGCCCCCTTGTGCTTAAAAGGGACCAATTTGTCACCGACTGGTCAACTTAGGTAAAGAGTGGGCCAATGGGAGTGAAAGCGACCTACGCAACATGATCGGTACTTTTATTGGAGGGACTAACAATGACCACAAGTGATTGGCTTATCACGGCTTGTCCTCAGCAGTAGGAGCTGGACCCACGCAACATAATCAATTATTCGTTTTTTTCATTGGAGAGACTAACAATGACCACAGGTAATAGGCTTATCACGGCTTGTCTTCAGCATCAGGGGCCGATGTACCGATACAACTTATGACAAACGTTGGGTCATGTATGATATATGATTTATAACAAACGTTGGGTCATGTATGAGATATGATTTATGACAAGCGTTGGGTCATGTATGATATATGATTTATAACAAGCGTTGGGTCATGTATGATATATGATTTATAACAAACGTTGGGTCATGTATGATATATGATTTATGACAAGCGTTGGGTCATGTATGATATATGATTTATAACAAACGTTGGGTCATGTATGATATATGATTTATAACAAACGTTGGGCCATGTATGATATATGATTTATAACAAACGTTGGGTCATGTATGATATATGATTTATAACAAACGTTGGGTCATGTATGAGATATGATTTATAACAAACGTTGGGTCATGTATGAGATATAACTTATGACAAGCGTTGGGTCATGTATGATATATGATTTATAACAAGCGTTGGGTCATGTATGAGATATGATTTATGACAAGCGTTGGGTCATGTATGATATATGATTTATGACAAGCGTTGGGTCATGTATGATATATGATTTATAACAAGCGTTGGGTCATGTATGATATATGATTTATAACAAGCGTTGGGTCATGTATGATATATGATTTATGGCAAGCATCGAGTCATGAGAGATTGTTGTGGCCGTCTTAGACGGGTTCTGGGGCTATTGGTTGTTTGTTAAAATGTAGCGATAGGTTATCGCTTTATGCAGTAGGCCTACCAAAGATTCTCTATTACCTATACACGATCTTTGCGCCTACAGCTATTTTTTTTTCAACGAAAGGAACGCGTGTGTTTATAATATTATGCTGCTATGTGAACAAAGAGATCCTTTTAATTTAGCCCTTTTGGAAGTAACGTGGGTGGTTGGTGGGTGCTCTGGTGTGGTTTCCTTTTTCTTTCCTATCAAACATCTATTATCGTCCTTATCTGTCCTCTTGTTGTTGTTGTTGTTGTTGTTGTTGCCGTTGTTGTTGTTGTGTTTGTTACTCTCTTGTAACACCTCTAATCTTCGGCACTTAGATCTATATGACCTTTTTGTGTAGCAAGTGCCGTAAAACTCTTACTAAAACAAATTGGAAGTAACCAAATCGTCAGGTTTTGATGAACAGGCTTTCGCGGTATGGAAAATGACAGAAACGCCCACATTACCGGTATGTGAGTTTCAGAGAATACGTGCAGCACTTAACAGCTGATGTTCTTAATTCGAATAAACAAGCTATACAACTATACTATATGTAATGAATATCACTATCTTTGGTTCGGGTCAAGGTTTTAGAACTTAAGCAGGAAGTCGAGAGAAAAATTATTTGTTTTTAATGCAGCTAAAAAGTGCCCATTCCCATCTCACTGGAACCAGTTAGGCCTAGTACCAGACTATGGCCTTGTAAAACCTACCTTATCATTCAGTGTTAGGCTATGCACATTATATCTTATCGTGTCAGCTGCCGCGTTTTTTGGTCTGCTTGCATGTCATATAATCGTAATATATATATCGTAACTTTATTTGTTTCGGCCAGTGCTTTTGACATCCTCAATTGGTCAATTCAAGAGAGGTTAGGTTCGTACCCATCATTCTGTCTGTCTCTGATTGGGCTAAAAAGGAATATCATCTATTTTCTGGGCCATGGCGAATTCTATCGAGGATCTGGAGGGCCGGCGCCATTTTGACTACATCGTCATCGGATGTGGCGGGATTGGCAGCGGGGCGCTCTACTGGCTGGCGAAGAGAGCCGGGCATAGTAAGTGATAGATAGATAGATAGATAGATAGATAGATAGATAGATAGATAGATAGAGATAGATAGATAGATAAAGATGGCTATCTTGAATTAAATTATTATAGATGCACAGACAGACAGATAGATAGATAGATAGATAGATAGATAGATAGATAGATAGATAGATAGAGATAGATAGATAGATAAAGATGGCTATCTTGAATTAAATTATTATAGATGCACAGACAGACAGATAGATAGATAGATAGATAGATAGATAGATAGATAGATAGATAGATAGATGTACGGTCAGACATGCAAACAGAAAAACAGACAAACAGATAGATAGATAGACAGACCAAAAGACAGACAAACTGATAAATAGATAGGCAGACAGACAGACAGACGGAAAATTATTCAGTTCTATCCACGTCATCACTTTTAGCCTGTATACTATTTGGCACCCCGTGGCATGTCCCAGAAAATTAAAATGTCACACTCAACTCATGAAATAGAGAGAGAGACAGGTGGACAATTAATGTGTAACGACGCGGTGGAATCAGGCGCTCGCCATTTTTTGGGCATATGGAGTAATTGGCATCATCTAAAAACCTGTTCATTTGGCTTATTTCTTATTTACGTTTAGTTTTAGTAGAGGTTTTATGGCGCTCGCAACTGCATAAGGTCATATGAGCGCCAGATGATTAGATGTGTTACAAGACTGTACAGGGCACCCGCTAACCACCCACTTTCTTATTTAAAAAATAAATCTATGTTGAAAAGAAGTCGAAATATTTGCGGTTGAAGTATTTGAAGGAGGTCAGGAGTGCCTGGTTTCAGAGGTAAAATTAGCGAGAAAATGGCTGCCAAAGTTTGGTAACTTCCATAGCCTGAGAGTCCTTGGAAACTGAAAACTTACATTTTGTGCCCTTAATCAATGGGTTTTTGTTCAGTAAAGTCTACACGAAAAGTGTTTTTAAATTGACACAAAAGGTGTTGAGCCAAAAAAAAAGAAAGAAAGAAGAAAAGAAAGAAAAAAAGAAAAGAAAGCAGATTTTTAAAAATGTCATTATTTTTACGAGCGCCTGATTTCACCACGATGCCTCACATACATAATATACTGGTTTGTTTTTTTAATAAGTAAGGTGCAGGCAAAAAGTAGAGGCACTACTTTGGCCTGCAGAAGGGAAGGTAAGCAGAAAGACAGAGTCGGATATAATGATTATAGAAAAATGTTTCTTCAGGCTAACAAGACGACAGAATTAAAGTAGGCCTGGATCTAGGCATTGGGGACCAGCAACGGAAATGTTTTCGGTCCACGGGATTTTCGAGAGCTAACTCTGACACCGAGGGCTCTCGTGACCTAGAGGTTAAGGTGTTGGCCTCTGCTCTTATTCGAAGGTCCCGGGTTCGAATCCGGGTAGCGACCGAAAAATTTTGTTCCCTAAAATTGTCTCCTTTCACCTCCTTTCTTGCTCTCCAGCAATGTTCTGTCGTCTGCTTTCGTCTCCTCTTACTGCCCCCACCCCCTCACCTCCTTCACCCCCTCCTCTGGGCTCCTGACTCTTTCTGCAGCCTTTCTACTGCTACTCCT
>NW_004798131.1:60398-63373 GCF_000002075.1 Aplysia californica | reverse complement strand
TGGCTCCTTCTTACTGCTGTCTTTCTGCCACACCCCTGATCTTCTTGCAGGAAAGATCTACACCTAGCCTTCTCGGACAAAGGCATAAAAAATCTCGAAGGGCCCGTGTGCAAGTTGCGCACGTTAAAGATCCCTTGTGGGTATAAAATCGATAAATAAGAGTAGGCTTCGGCCGCCACCCAGGCAAAATTCAAAATGTCCTACCAACTGAAAATATTAGGTGTGTCCCGCCCGCTCATATTACCTTATGCAGTTGTGAGCGCTGTAAAACACTTATAACCCCCCTCCCTCCCCCCAACCCCCCCCCCCCCCATTAAAAAACCCATGACACCGCACATCTTATGTGGTAGCAGAGCGGTTAGAGCGCTCGTCTCCGGAGCGGAAAGTCCGGGTTCGAGCCTCGGTTCGGACAAGGGTTCTTTAAAATTTCGCTCCCTCCTGCCCACCCAGCAGTAATGGGTACCTGACTTCGAGTTGGGGAAGTAAAGGCGGCGTGGAAAGGAACTGGCCACCCTACCACAGCATTATGCTGAAGGCCCAGGAAGTTGTCTCACAAACAAGGCAATCCCCAATGTCCGGATCGGATGCGGGAACAACTGGTCGCTTTTAAGGACAAGCGGGCTAACCCAGATTTTGGCGGTTTCCAGAAATCTTTACCTACACCAAAAGAGGGCATTGCCTACTTATAGGAGAAGTTTGGTTTCATTGGTGTGCGTATACTATTTGTTTGGTTATAGAAAAAACTCTCCTTGTCTTTTATTAAACAAACTGAACAAGGGTCCGAAAACGTTACCTTCGATTTTCTCAAAACTACATTTTTCGGGATAGTCCCCTTGTGCTTAAAGGTGACCAACTTTACTTTTACAATGACAAGCTTATCTGGATGTATGTACATACCGTTATTGCTGGCATCTTGTTTTGCCTGACCAAGCTGTAAATGAAGCCAGAGAGAGGGAAGGAGACAGACAACCAAAAACATACAGAGGAGTCTTTCCAATGATCAAGAGGGAAATCAGAGACCCACCACGCAGAGCTACGTACCAGCACCTGGAAGATGTGTATTCTGGGTACTCCTATAAGCAGAAACAAAAATCTATCACATGTCGCTGGGACCAGGCTGAGCTAGCGAGACTGCAGTCGGACCATCATTGGAGCTTGAGATGGTATCAGAACTTTGTAAATGAAGAGCTCAACCCACGTTGCCGAAGATGCAACCATGAAAAGGAGGATGTCAAACATAGTATTATGTTTAAATGTCCAGGAACAATGGCAATCCGAATGGAGTTATTTGGACGAGCGGAGGTGCCTCTGAGTATAATGACAAAGGAGAAAGAAAAAAAAAGAGCCTCGCTGTCGATTGAAGATTTCTTCGTGGAGTCTACCAGGTTCTGTAAGGAAACCAAAAAGGGGGAAAATCATATCATCATCATCATCATCATCATCATCATCATCACCTCCAGACTGTTTGCTTCCAAGACATGCATTTATTTTGTTGTTTTTTTGTTTTTGTAAAGTGTTTTACGGCGCTCGCAACTGCATAAGGTCATATGAGCGCGCGGGACACACCTAATATTTTCAGTTGGTAGGAAATTTTGAATTTTGCCCGGGTGGCGGCCGAAGCCTACTCTTATCGATTTTAGACCACCAAGGGATCTTTAACGTGCGCAACTTGCACACGGGCCCTTCGAGATTTTTCGCCCTTGTCCGAGAAGGCTAGGTATAGATCTTTCCTACCAGAAGATCAGGGGTGTGGAAGAAAGACAGCAGTAAGGAGGAGCCAAGGAGTAGCAGTAGAAAGGCTGCAGAAAGAGTCAGGAGCCCAGAGGAGAGGGCAAAGGAGGTGAGGGGGTGGGGGTAAAAAGTGGAAATGAAAGCAGACAACAGAACATTGCTAGAGAACAGGAAAGGAGGTGAAAGGAGACAATTTTAGAGAAGAAAATTTTTCGGTCGCTACCCGGATTCGAACCCGGGACCTTTGAATGAGAGGCCAACACCTTAACCTCTAGGCCACGAGAGCCCCCATGCATTATTTAAACTTGCAACACCTTTATTTCCTTTCTTTTCTTTCCTTTTTTTTTCAAACTGACTTTCAAAGACGTCCTTGGTTTAGAAAAATTCGACCTTGGCCACTACAACGGCGGATCTCAAGACGTCTCAAGGATCATGTAAGTTTAAAAAAAATTTAAAATCAAACAAAATAGATCAAGGCTAAATTAAACAAATTTGAGGTGTTGACAAAATGAGTGACTTTATATATAGATTTTTCACTCTGGAAAAATATATGTCAAATTTACAGGCCGATTTAGTACAAATAATTATTTGTTAGTAATTTTTGATAAAAGACGTTGAAGAAAATTATGGTTTAAGTTGGAAAAATTACATATCGTCGGTGTTATTCACAAACCGGCTAGATCTACATGCAGAAAGGCAAATTTTACCGGAAGGACAAAACACTGATAATTGTTAAAACGCGCAGCGTAATCTTATATATTTATGTACAAAGGTTAAGTTATAAGTATTGGGACCAAATACTGCTTGGTTTTTCTTAAATACTACCAGGCCTGACGAGAGGAGGGGGCAATGCCCCGGGGCCCGGGGGTTTGGGGGGGCCCGCAAGCAGGGGGAAAAGAGAGAGAAAAAAAAAAGAGAGAGAGAGAGAGAGAGAGAGAGAGAGAGAGAGAGAGAGAGAGAGAGAGAGAGAGAGAGAGAGAGAGAGAGAGCGTATGTTAGTATGTAATAGATATGCTACAGTAAAGTAAAGTGATTATATATGCCTATGTACATTGTATTTGTTGATAAATTGCAGGTGAGAGTGGGTGGGGGCGGGGGGGGGGGGGGCGTAAAAGGGGCCCCAAAAGGATTTTCCTTCCCCAGGGCGCCGGAAAATGTTCTCGACGGCCCTGAATACTACTAATTCCCTAACCCTAAACCTAACCATAACCCTATGCTGTCATCAGGATCGTACCCGGCTCTCC